>NC_056725.1:1431204462-1431309462 GCF_019279795.1 Protopterus annectens
GGTTTAAATCTCTTACCCCATTCCATTCTAACATAATTCCCATTTTTCTGAACCATCCCCTGTGGATATTCTCTTACATAGAACATTTCCACAACTTTCTGTAATTCATTCTCAAGGTCACCAGCTGAAGATGTCATTCTAACAACCCTTACCATCTGGTCTTTCACAATACTGGCATTTGGATGTGGGGGGTGGCTACACGTGTATTCTAGGTAAGAGTTGCTGAATGTGGGTTTTCTATATATTTTAGATGTAAAACCACTTGGAGTTTTTAAAATCTGATTGTCAAGGTAACTGATTGTCAAGGGATTACTTGTGTGAGTGAATTTTAAGAAACCAGTAGTGGAATTCAAGTACTTAATAAATTCCTCCATTCTATCTATTGAGCTATTCCACAGAATAAAAATGTCATCCAAAAATCTTACGTATAATTTGACATTTTAAAAATACTCACATTTAAAGACTTTATTTAACTCCCAGTCAAGGAAAACCAAGCTTGCAAATATGGGAGTGCATGAGGCTCCCATAGCAACACCTTTATTTTGTTTAAAGTATTCTCCTTCAAAGTATATATAATTGTAGTCTAAAACTACCCCCATTAAAGTCTACTATTAAATTTACTTTCTTATTAGAGAAACCTGAAATGTTATTTAAACAGTTAGCAAACATGTCTAACCCATCTTGCCTAGGGATGCAGGTGAATAACTCCACTACGTCAATGGTCAAGAAAATCAAATTATTCTCCCAAAGCTCTTCCTTTATTATATACAAAAAAATCCCATGAATCTGTTACTAAATGCTCAAATTTATTCACAACTTGTTTTAAACAAAAATCTATGGTGACACCAAAAGGGTAAGTTTTGGACCCCTGTCCCGCTACTATTGGCCGGAATGTTAAGTTACTTAACCCCTTGTGGGTTTTCGGAATTCCAAAAATGGTAGCCACCATGGGATTTTTAACGTTAAAAAAGCTGTAAATTTCAGTTGTAATATGCTCATCCAAAAGATATTCTTCCAAAAAAGAATCCATTCTTCGGTAACTAATATTTACTTAATTGAGTGAAACATGGGTGTGTACACTAGTGTCATGTGACATCTCTAAGATTTTTTGGGAATAGTGTAAAGCATCAAACATGACCATCCCACCCCCTTTATCTGGACGCATAATCCTAATTGGCCTGTTGTTTCTGAGCTGTTCAAGTAGTCTTATTTCTTCACCACTAAGATTTCTATATAAAAAACTATTTTTTTCTTTTCCTTTTAAGACATATAAATCCTCAGTCACAGCCTTCTCAAAAACATTTAGGGTGGGATCCCTTGGTGGGTTATCCGCACTCTTACTTTTTTATTCCTAGTGTGACTAACATGTTCGTCTTGGTCCCTTAACAAAAAGGCTAAATTCATTTTTCTCATATATACGTTCAACTCCAAAATTGTGTCTGTATAGTCAAAGCCTCTAGCTGGTACATATTTCAACCCCTTCATAAATAACAAGAAAATGCTTCTTAGTTAAATTCATTCCTGATTAATTGTAAATATGTTAATCCCTTTATAACTAACTAATCCGTTCCTTAAAATTTCATTGTCACTATTGGTTGTTATTCCCTTCTCCACTTGGTTCTGTTGGGCCACTGGTTTGGTGCCCTTTCTATATCTCTTCTCTCCCCCACATCCCATTTTTCTTGTGCTTGAAAAAAATGTTGATTATTTCTATAATTATTGTGATGGAAACTGTTGTCATGACCATTAGGGTTATAAAGGGAACTTCTCCTTTCCTTTCTATACATATAATCTTCATTGTGAGGGTGGGTGTTCTCCCCCACAAGAATGTTATGTTCTTTCTGTTTCAAAATATATGCTCTGTCCTCTTTATTCTCTTTTAAATCCCTTTGTAACTTTTTACATTTTTATCAAAAATGCTGTTACACTTATTTTCCACCATTTTAAACTGTCTGAAATACAAGTTTTCATATTGTGAGAATAGGTCATTTTTTATATCATTATTTAAAGTTTCAACTTCACCAAACAAAAAAATACAGTTTAGAATCATTACATAAAATAATCTTTTCCACAAGCTCTAATCCATGCTTATTAAACATTTCAGAAAATTCAATAATCAGTTTTTCATCATATTCAATGCCAAAAGGAAACTTATAAATCCTTAAGCCTTTTGGCACAATTTTCTTCTGTAAACATTCATTTAAATAAAACATTCTCCATTTAGAGATTCCTAACATCAAACATTTTTTTCTCTAAAAGGAATATATTTTATTTCAAAGCCCCAATCTTTGTTACATGTTTCACAGTCTTTGTATTGTTTCACATATTTTGTTGGTCATTAAAAACAAAAGGCTTTTTGAAATAATTGTCAATATCAACTTTATCAGTCCCATCCACATTAAATCATCTTGAAACTGCAGTATTAGAGCCAAAACCCCTTTCCCCCTCATTGTGTAAAACAGTACCTGTAGTTTTTGGCCTTGCAGCAGTTCCATGTATTGTGGAAACCCCAGAAATTCCATTTCCACCATTCTCCACTATCCCAGCACCATTTCTCTGTTCGTTCATGCCTTTTTCTCCACATGTAGAGTTTAAAATTAAACAGGATGCCAATTCATGCCTCCCCTCAGCTTCTAGTCCATTCCGCCATGTCTCCTTGTCTTCCCCAGTGGAAATCCCGCTTCCTGGGGACTGATTTTGCTTCCTCTTTCCTGAGAACCTGTCAATGGAGCCTTGGGATTGGCTAAGCATGTCAGTGAGGCGGGTCAGCGCACCTTTCACAATTGCCAGCTCTGAATAGACACTATTTAGCTCGTCTCTGTTAACTGGCGAAAATAGTGCGGGTATTTCATCTAAAGAGTCCATACTGTAAGGCCGCTCTGTTAAAAATGCCAAAACTGTTTAAACAATGATCCCAGTGACTGCCAGAACAAAAAATAAAGTAGTAAAACCACTGTGTTGCAGCTAGAACTCTCCACAATTTTCCACAAGTATCAAACGTTTTATTAAAACATAAAAATGTTTAAAAAGTATTCCTTAAGAGCTTTCATCCCCTCAGAATGGGGACTTCATCAGAATACATGCCTTCTATAAATTCCTACATTTATAGCCCAATGTATTAATGACATCACAACCACATGAATATATTTAAAGACACAATCACTGTTTTTAAAAATAACAGCTTAGGAGACACTTATAAATGTTTGTACCTATATATAATACACTTAAAATAATCTTTCCTACTTGATGAAAATTTTAACAAAGCCTTTTGTCCCTATCTCTCTTAATTAACATGGGCTTTACAGAAATAACTTCATTTAACCCAATACCCTCCCCTGCCTACAGCTTAATCTGCCATTTATGTAGAGTTCTAGCTGCAACACAGTGATTTTACTACTTTATTTTTTGTTCTGGCAGTCACTGGGGTCATTGTTTAAACAGATCTGTGCTATGATTACCATTGTTTTAATCATCATTCAGTTTATATATGTACACACACACACACACACACACACACACATATATATATATATATATATATATATATATATATATATATATATATACATATGTATATATGAAACTGCATAACCCATAGCTAGTTGTAGTATCCTCCACCGATACCATCTAAAAGGTACTGTTCTTGTTATGTGCTGTTGAGTTTGAAGTCAACTCATGCTAACCCAATAAATAGTTGTCCTAATATGTGTCTATTTTCAGTCAAATGAATAGTTGTCCTGATATGTGTTTATCTTCAGTCAAATGAATAATCATTGACAGAGGGGTACCCATCATTGAAATTATGGTATGAATCCCTTAAATTGTTTGACCTTACCAAGCAAGTAATCTTTTTTATAATGTCTTTGTCCATAAACCCATACTCAAATACAAGCAACCACACCAAGTTAACCAGTCTGACCAGACTGTGTTATCAAAAATCATTAAAACATTAATGCATCTGAAAAACTCATCACAGATTCAAACAGAGTTAAATAAATTTGAAATTCAAAGTCAAATCAGATAACAACTTGAGTTAGCAGCTGGACGTACTACTACCTTGCAACTTATCAAAATACTGGTCAGCAACACCAGCTAGACACTGACCAGGAGCAGTGCAATGCACCACTCATTCCCACACTATCAGAAAGGAATGAAAAGTGGGATTTCCCTTCTCATTCAGATATGAAGATCTCTTCTGCCACCCATCAGGCTACCAAAATGACCACCTGTTCATCACTTCCTTCCCAGCCTCCTCACCTAATACCGATCCTACCTAAGCCTGGCCAAAAGACTGCACTAAATCCTTCAACCATTGGGAGAAATGCACATTAAATGTCTAACCCTTCCTCACATTCCTTCCTGTACTAAACTCCCTATCTAAAAAAATCTTAGTGTTCAAGTACTTTATAATCTAAAGATAACCTTATGATAAACAAACTTCATATCAGCCTCAGTACTTCTAAAACTGAAAAATTCCAAACTAGTGTTGCAGTAATTACTGACAAAACCAAAAATACCCACAGAAACCTTTGCTTTTCTATTAAAAGTTCTCTTATAACCCATGATAAAAGCCTATGCTTGGATATCACCCCAAAGTTATTACCTCCCCCAAATGTATTACCACAGTCTGAGGTATACTGTACTTTGCCCATATTTCTTCCAATGTACCCACCAGTTGATTCTTGCACATTCCTCTGCACCCATGCCAACTAACATCCCATAAAACTGGATCAAGAATCAGGGCAGATCCTCCGGACCTTACTACTGTTCACTTGGCTTTCCAGAATACAAATGACTGACTTAAAATGACCACTTTCTTCCTGTCTATAAAAGACAACCAATAGTAACTGGCCGAGCTTACGATAATAAGTCCACACACCCTCAGCACTACTATTTAATATAAGACCAAAAGGCATTACATAACCATCTTCCTACTCTCTTTATGACCAAAATTGATTTTCCTGTAAAGCTAATTCAGATATCCCACCTGTCCTAAACAAGTGTGCAGAATACCTGTCCCCCAGAAATGTGTTGACTCTCCAAGGTCCTCCTTAGCATGATGACAAACTGCCTGTATGTAACTGTCCCACCATCCTTCCATCGGTATACAAAATCCTTCCTGTCAGCTACTACCAATTCCCTCTAAGCTTCCAGACACACCACAGGCCACAACCTAATGTCCTTGTAGCTTTCAAAAAATACCTGCTGCCATTTGCTAGCTTGACTTGACTTTAATTTGCTCAGCCAAACCAACACCTCTGAGAGAGTAATACATACCTCCCTCCAGCTAAAATACTCCAACAACTTATTGTCTTGAAATGCACCTTCATACATAATGATAGACAGTATGGCTCATAAAATATAGTACGATAACAAACTGCCAAATCATAAATACCCTTCAACAATACCCTAAGTAACTGCTTCCCTGATGAAGCCTATTATATCCAGTTAGACCCCTCAGTCTTTCCCAGGCTTCATCATTTTCAAAATTTATTAATGCTTAATAGCGTGCATTATACCAAAGAACCTAGCTGGAGCACTCAAGGTGGATAGATGCATGTCTCCGTTCCAACCACTTCCACAAATTCCCACACTCATACTAAATAGCTAATCACCAACCCAACTAATCATGTCCTGCCACAAAAGACACAGATGCAGCTACACCTGCACTATATGCTTTCCTAAATGCAGCTGCCCAGGACTGTTGCAATACCCATTCCACTACAGACAGTCAGAAAGACAATGCTTCTTACCTCCCTTGGCACTGTTGACAGACTCACATCCGCTGCTGGAACCAATGTCTGAAACATGTGGAAGGGAACTCAGAACTAACTATCAGCTAAGACATTGTAACTCCCTGTAATAAGTTCAATTGGAAATGACAAATTAAGTTTAAGGTAGTTCAGAACAAGTTTCCTTAACAAGCTCTCAATTAGGTCTGATTTAACTCATCTTACAGCCAGAACCTGCAGTATAGGCAGATTATCTGAATCAAACACAACCTTCCTATTCCTCAACTCCCCTTGACAGACTATTGCAGGCAGCCATATGTGAATCAATTCCAAAAAGAAAATGTCCTTCCTCAGGTCAGCAGACCAGCCAGAGGATCACTGAATTACTAACCACTTACTCCCTAAGATAAGCTCTCATGCTTTCTCCACCGGTGGCATCTGTGTAGACCTCCGGATACTCCAAGTGACACCCAGTCCTTATGCCCAAATGACACACCATTAAATGGTTCAGAATGTCCATCAAATGCCCAAATCCTCCATAGCCCTGTGATTGGTTGGCCTATTCACCTTAACAAGTTAGCTAGAGGCCTGGTGAATGCTCTCCTGGCCCTACTACTTTGCAGGTAAAATATTGCCACAATTTCCCTAATCCACACCTCTTCCTTTACCTAAAACACCATGTCTTGAATCATATTCAGCTTCACCTCCAACAGGTAAATCAAACTTAGACTGGAATCCACCTCCAGAATCAAAAAGGTTATGATTTTGATGGTTCTTCCTGCTTATCATCAGCTAATGGAACTCTAAACTTTTTACACAAATCCAAAAAAGGTGCACCCCTTATTTAGTTGCTCCCTGACCTTCTTTCACAAACAAAAGTTGTCCAAATATTAAACCATTGTGTGACCTGAAGCCTACATCTGCCAAGCCCAGTGCAGAGTTGTATAAAACTATTCAAAAATGGCATAAGTCACAGAGCAGCCCATCAGCATGCCCTTCTCAAAATAAAACTTCCCCTTTAAATGTGTACCCAACAGTGGCTAGTTCTGTTCTTCATGGGAAGCAAAAAAAATCCAGGTCAACATCTAACTTAACTAACCACAGGTCAACCTCAGATTATCCAATGCATATCACCTAACAAGCCATGCTGAACCTTCATTTCATTTTGTTTCATTATAATCATTTACTAAATTTCCCAACAGAAAAGAGATGATGAATTAAGAGTAATTCTCCCAGCATCGTCACGGGAACTAACCCAAGAGGGTAAAGAAACCCTAAAGGTATACAATGGCAGAATCTCAATGACCCTAATACTCTCCCCACATTGCGCAACAAAGCCTGAGTTATTTCCTCTCTCTCTTTGAATAATGTCAGGTTGCTACAAACCCAGTACCCGCCTCCTGTCTTTGACCTAATTGAAAAGCCTGACAAAGACCACAAAAGAAGTTCCAGGATTGTATCCCTGTCCAGGTACTCCTTCAGGAGCACAGCCAATGCCCCAACTCTAACAGGTGAGTGTAAAGGCTAGCTGACTGGCCTCTCCACAAAAGGACAAAACCCTTTTGTTCCATGCACACTGCAAAGCAGTCACCATGTTAACTCCCCCAAACTGGCTTATCTTTTACTATCCTATGAAAGGCAGGGCCACTCTCTCCTTGTGCTAACACTCCACTGCTCCATGTGAAAAAATCTGCAAATTGGAGAAAAGTGCTTCTTATATTAAAAGCCCAACACACCTTACTCAACTCCTGATGCCTCAGAAGAAACTTTGGGTTGCACTACTGCCCTGTCCAGCATCTTACCTAACCATGTGTCTGCATCTTCAGCATCTAAACTGTTGTTCATATCACAACTAGGCATTACACCCTCTCAGACACTTCACCTGTCTTAGTGTCAGAACATAAGCCAGCAGAGACAAACCCTGCTGAGGGACCATCTCTAGAATAACAGCCATCAAATATTAAAAGCTCAGCACCCAGTTATCCCATATCTTTGCCCTTCATCTGCTTGAATCCTCTTGTAGTGGGGTGCTAATGCAGCCATCAAACCCTTAATCCCCAAGACATCTGGCTCAGCAGTCCTCTGCACCCGATCAACATCTAGTAGGTAAAATACCTCTACAAATTCTCCCCACCAAATCTTTTCTTTTCTTTTTTTACTACTAGAGGGATATCTAGTATAATGAATCCACCCATTTCCATGACCATACAGACCAGCATCCCTTGCACACTTGTGGCCTGCGCTTCCTGTTCAAACTCCCCCTGCCCTGTGGGTCCAAGTTAAACTCCTGGCAAAGGAGGAAACACTAAATCTTCTCCTGGTCAGACTTCTACAGACTTGCCCTTGAGACACCTTCTCCAGACCCTGAATGGGTCTCTACCTCCTGACCTTTTTCTCCTGATCTCAACAACTGCTGCAGCTTTGCCCTATCTTGTGTATACAGGTCCTGCAAAAACTTAACCAAGAACTAATATGGCAAGTGATCTTTATCTACATCCCCAACAAGATCAACCATTTTTCTTCCTTCAATTCTACCATAAGTCTCTTTAACTACATGCTCTTCTATGACCTTTCCCTTCTGTCTTCCTGTTCTGGCAGATGGTCCACCTAAATACTTCAGACCCATATAAGTTCCTCATACTAATGTAGATGCCTTAAGCAGGTAAATGTTTCCAGAAAACCTATAGAAATGGGCATATCTGACCATTTTCACATACCTTATTAAAAACTGTACAGTAAATTATTTTGTTGTAACTACTGACCCAGTAAATGTATGGTCATACTGTTTGGCACTACTCAGAAACTAAAGGTTTCCAAGGCAGGTTCCTATTATTTTAATGGATGCAATGAATTGCGAATGCTGTTTAGTTGAACGTTATTTTGCAAAATACCGAAAGCACGGAACAGCAATTTGTTTTCCTAGGGAAAAAAATCACTGGGCTATTTTCGGGACTTTGCCATTTCCTCAACTATGGTGTGATCTCAGAGTTGGTATATTTAAGTGGGGGAGGGTGAAGCCCCCCACTTTATTTTGTGTTTTGATTTTTTTTTTTTTCTTTTTTTAATGATCAGCAATTTTTTTTCCCTGGGAAAAAAATTGCTGATCCATGTGTTTGACATTTTGGGTTTTTGGGGATTGTGGGTCGATTATATATCGTTCGCAATTCATTGCATTTGCTTATATAATATAGACCCTCCAAGGCAATCAGCATTTTCAACAAAATAAGATCCCCCAGCAAAAATCTTACCATTCCCTGAGAGCCCAGTCTAATCCTATTCTCAATTTCTATTTATATACAGAAAATATACTTGAGAAAGTCTGGAAGCAACTCAAGGCATGCTACTCACTTCTAACCACCTAAGTCTCAAGATATCAAATCTGTATTAGCCAAATGAATTTGTATTCCATGGTTAGAGTATAATCTCCCCCTGAAGCTTTAAACTATCTACAATGAAAAACATCATACAATCCACCAAAAATAAACTATGTTGTGTAAAGTAGAGTTGTGTAAGTTGAGCTTACCATAACAGTAAATGTTCAAATGATCACTGCTGCAGCAGCCTTACTTACTTGCATACATGCTAACCTATATAGGTTATATTCTGCCAAGGGTATAACAGCTGGTCAGCTTCCAAAGCTTCAGGGCACCTTCCATGCCACCAAACTGTAAGACAGCTCAAGCCGAGCTGACTAAAATAAAAGTATGGGTGCAAAGCCTTTTAGAGCCTTCCTGCCAACAAGATAAAGAGGCTGAGCACTGAAAGAACAATGATATGAGCAACACAATAAATGTCTATACCCTGGCATAAAAACACATCAAAACACAAGGGGAGGGAGGGAGTGGCTAGTGCAGTAGTGATCCTCAAACATCTGCTGTTATGGTAAGGTTGACTTTTGGAACGCTCTTGCCCTTTCTTCTTAAATGTCTATTTAACTGTATTTTTGAGACTGTTTATTCTGCTTTTTGCCAAAACTGGATGAGGGGATATAAAATCCCTTGTAAAATATGGGAAATAAGGGCTGACAATCTTAGAGATTCCCTGGATCATCTTACCCCTTTCATCACACTTTTTGAGCAAATTCAATGAAGCAGCAAATACAATGGGGTTCATTAACCCCAAACCTCCATCTTCTTTATCCATATGCAAAAACTCCTCTTTTTACCAGATTCAGTTTCAAACCCCATATAAAAGTAAACAATACTTGCAGTATTTCTTTTAATAGATTATTTGTAACATATAAACACTTGCTAAATATGTTATCTTTCCCAGTATAACTGGGTTAATCAAATGAACTTTTTCTAAAAAATAACTTATATGTTTTCCAAAACAACAAAGCTACTTTATTTCATCTATTATATTTTTCCATTATTCCCCACTTACATTTTTTACCTCTAAATCTTATTCCTAACATAACAATTTCATTCTTTGAAAAAAAAAATCCTGTTACCTTTACTATATAACCTAGTCCTTTGCTTTTTTCCTTTATTTAGTCATGCCTATTGTATGGATATATTCATATAAGTAACATGTGACTTCTTTCATCCAAACTTTGTTTCTTGTGATCAGTATAATATCATCTGCATAAATCAACATGACTGAAATTTTTATCCCTTCATTAGTTGTATAGGTAGCATCTTTCATATTTATATTTACGTCTGTAACTAATACATTTATAAATAATGAAAATAATATATCACTCATAGGACATGTCTAATGTATGATGTTCCTTATATCTATGTATTTGCTCAACCATCCATTTACTAAAATTCTTACTTTGCTTTTATCATATACTGAACAACAGGCATTCCTAATTTTCTTGCTAATGTTATCTCTTCCAATAATTATCCAGAAAAGCTCTTGTACTGTATCATATGTTTTATTTAAATCTCCTATCATAAGCTTAGCTTTCTCTTTTCTATCTATAATATCATCCACAGTTTAAAAACATTGCACCACCAACTCAAAACTAGAACCCGAAGACTCAAATGATGAAGTTCTAATGAAATTAAAGAATGAAAGTGCTTAAAAAATCAATCTTTTCTTGGGGATATTCATCTCTGCTGGTGGAGTTTGTTTGAATCATCTACAGTTTCCCTTACTATCAACAGTAATTCTTGACATCCTTTTTACTTTAAATTGTATATATCTTCTACAATATTTTTCATTTGAATTTCCATTTTCTTCTGAATTATCTTCATAAAGATCTTGTAATCTGTATTGTTCAATATTATAAATTTCTAATGTGTAATGTCCTTTTCTTCTTCATTTTTCCATATAAATTTAAGTATACCACTGCATAAATATACGTAAAACTTTCATTTAACCAATACATAAAACTTTCATTTAATCACTCATTCATAATTAAAAAAAAATTCTGCCAATCAGTAAAACTCTTACAGAATTGATATTCTTTAGCAACCAGTCACAGGCAACGAAAAAAGAGCTGGACCACAATTCCTTAATCTTTCATTAATTTAATACACCATGAATGTATTCAGCATGAATGCAAGATCTTCGAACCACCCTTAAATATATAACACGTGCACATGTTATGTATTTAAGGGTGGATCAAAGATCTTGTATTCATTCTGAAGAAGTCCGTGGTGTTGTATTAAATGAACAAAAGCTTAAGGAATTGTGGCCTGTCTCTTTTTTCATTGCCTGTGACTGGTTGCTGAACTTTTTACATTGTTTCTTGGGAGTTATTTCATTGGTTTAGAATGGTTATTCTATTTCACCTGGTCCTGCAACTGAAATCTCATTTTCCAATTCTTTATTTTCCTCTTCTGATAATATTTTAGCATTCCATATTTTTCTTGTTCTCTCTTGCTGTCTTTAAACATTTCCTTTACATAATTTATTACAATATTCATCATTTGTTCCTGGGACTTTCTTACCTCTCCTCTCTCATCTTTCATTTCTCTTGTTATGATAGTCTTCTCCTTTACTAAGCTACTCAAATCATCTGATACCTCTTCTCTTTTACCTTCTAAGAAATAACTTTGCATAAACAGCAATTCTTTATTTTTCTCTTGATTGTTTTCATATTTTTTTTCATTCTATCACAAAATATGCACTATCATTTCTTTATAAATCATTTAAGGCATCTGACAACATCATACTATAATTTGCTTTTTCTGCCTTTTTTTACATATGTCTGCCATTCTAAAAAAATATATTTTTTTATATTTGTATTTGAAAGAGAGCCACCACTCACACCAGTTTTTATAAAATACTCTCACATAGATGTGATCTTTCTATAACTGTGCAGTTATTTTCTTTCTCTTTTCACCCCATATTTTCTCATTTATTCTTTTTCCCCATTCTGACATACTCTTACTTTCTGTTATCTTTATTAGTCCAAATCCTTTAAGTCACTGCATTTTATAACTTCAAGAATTTCTTACATCACTACCGCTCTTTTTATTTTCCCTCACAAGTCACAATTGAAATATCTCATCACTATAACATTCATATTTTATGAATTAAATGTTCCCGTTCTTTACTTGTAACATGGGCATATAATGCTATAATTCGACATACCTGATTATTCCATTTAGATCTACAATGGTTAATCTTCCCATCTTTACCATTGTTATATTTAATATATTCATTGACTTCTAACAAAGCACCACTATGCCAGAACATTGTTCTTTTCCTAAGTTCCATGTTGTGTCTCCTCCCCAAAATGATTCTGTTTGCAGTCTCTCCTTCTGTGTCAAAAATCTTACATCTTCCAATATTATTACATCAACATCACACGTATTGTAACAGTTTAAAATTCTTATTCTACTTATACTTTTAGTACTATTTACATAAAATTGTCACCATATCTGTGTTGTAACTTACTATATATAGTGTGATACTTTAGATGAATTCATCATCTATCTTACTGGCATTATTCCTTTCCTTTCTTTCTGTCTTTTATAATTATCTCTTTGAACTTTCTTTTTCTATCTCTTACTCTTTTGCCAACTGGTTTCTTTTCCCCCTTTCACTATTTCCCAATGTATATCTTCATCACGTATTTCAGGACGTTCTTTTATAACATCTTCTTTTTCATTTTTCTCTTTAACTTTATATTTATCTTGTTATTGCTCCCTACAACCACTTTATATTCTCTTTTTACAATTTCTTCTCTTTTTATACTTTCCTCACTTTTATCTCCATCTTCTTCCTCCATTCTCTCTTCATTACAAACCACCCCTGAATGTACAATTTTGTTACATTTATAACATTTCAATTCACATCTTTTGCATCATTACTGCTTTCCCCACAAATAAAACATCTCTTTTTATCACAATTACTTATCAAGTGATGATCCATGCCACAGAAAATAAAACGTGTAGTTTGTCCCCAGTGTTTTTGATACCTTTGTTTCCTTCTACATTTAAGATTTACATTTGATCTATAATCTTCTGTTTCAGTTTTTCTATAACTTTTTCTTTATTTTTCTCTTACTTACCTACATTTCCTTTATCTTCAGTTTCTATTATTTCTTCTCTTTGTGTACTATCCTCACTTTTATTTTATTTTTCTTTCTACATTTACCACACTAATTTATCACATGAGGGGATATGCATAATTTTTCTTTTTTCCATTTTCAGTAAAATATGACAGTCACATCCATCAGTCCATAATTCTCTATTACCATAAACTTTAGTAATGTCCATAACATTTTTTTCATAGTTTACTTAAATGTCTTTTCAAAGTCTCTTTTTAACTTCATTTCAAAACTGAACATGCATTTTCTTTTCTGTTTCCCTGTGAAGTGCTTTGACTGCATCTGGGCTCCATGGATTACAGTTCTTTTTCTTTTCATACTTTGCCTCCAAAGAACTTTCCATAACAGAATCAGTCTCAAATATAATGTGACAAAATATGTCCTTGTGAATAAGAATAAACTTACCTCATGAGCCTTTACACCCATACCTGTCCATTTCTTCTTCTTCTTTATTCTGAATTCTTATTACTAATTTCCTTGAACTATTAACACTACCTGTCTTCTGTTCCTGTCTCACCACTGTCCCTGTACAGTCCTTAACAGTCTCAACAAACAATTTCTTTTTCAGGCATTCTTCCTTCAACATAGCTTCAGATTCCTCTGATTTAATTTTATCCATGATATCACCCCATGCAACATTGTTTCAGCAATTCAGCTCTCTGTAACAACATTTCACCCAAAATATCATCTTACACCCCTCTTGACTACAGTGTTGTAATAATGCATCCTTCTTTTTGTAAATCATTTGCTTCTGGTGAAGCAAACAAATTCTGATGAAGCAGCTCCTCCATGTCCTGTAACAACCCCACAGCAGCAGCAGCACTGGGATTCATCTATGAGCTTTGCCTTGAGCGCTATTCTCTCATCCACCACAGTGCTGGTATTCACCTATGAGATTTGCCTTGAGCACTGTTCTCTCAGCCACCACAGTGCTGGTATTCACCTATGAGATTTGCCTTGAGCACTGTTCTCTCAGCCACCACAGTGCTGGTATTTGCCTATGAGATTTGCCTTGAGCACTGTTATCTCAGCCACCACAGCGCTGGTATTTGCCTATGAGCTTTGCCTTGAGCCCTGTTCTCTCAACTACCACAGCTCTGGTATTTGTCTATGAGATTGGCTTTGAACCCTGTTCTCTCAGCCACCACTGCACTAGTAATGGAAAGACTAGGAGAATCTACGCAGTGCCCTGACCAACTTTCCCCTAGTCAGTGCAAATTCTACATTGGGTGTCTCCATTAAAGAGGCCATTGGCCTACTGGGACTAACCTGGTCAAAAAATTGTAAATACAGATAAATTGAATGGCCATAGAAAACAATGGGGGGTCAGAAACAAAATCTCACTAAACATACAAAGTTGAACATTTTCTGCACCTGGCAATGGCATCATGTGAGTGACTACAATTCATAGGTTCATAGGTGTGTACTAGGCTAATAGCCCTGGAGCCTTTACAAGCCTAGCCCAAAAAAATTGCCCAGGCACCATGCCACCCAATGTTAGTTCACAGTGCCCCTATCCAATAGGGCAACTGGAATGATCCTTGGAGTGAACTTTCTGTTACCCATCCACTCGTCAAGATTTCTCTTGAAGAGGGCCAGCAAGATGCTCTGCTTGACATGAATGGGAAGCTTATTTCAGAGTATAGGCAGCCTTTGGGAGATGAACCTGTCCCTCCAGCATGTTCTGTTAATTGTGGTAATGAGGTTGTGATCTCTGGAGCATGTAGCATGGAGGGATTGGGATTTCTTTAAGTGTAACATTTCAAGTAGTGCCGGTTTGGACATGGCTTTGAAAGTCAAGCAGAGATCACCTCTAAGTAGACAATAAGAGACTGAGAACAGCTGAAGTTTCTTGACTCTGGCCATGTAAGATACGTGTTTAAGGCCTAGGATCCTTTTTGTGGGGTACTTCTGTGGCCTCTCCAGCTGTTGTAGGTGTCTGGTCAGGTACATGTCAAACAGGGCATTATATTCGATGATTGGTCTAATGAGGGATGAGTAGAGAGGGATGATGACCTCTTTCTTCCTGGATGCGAAACCTTTGATTATAAGATGTGCCATGTAGAAGGACTTTCTGACCACAGTGGCAATGTGGTAGTTGAAGGTGAGGTGGTTGTTGACCTGGGTGCCCAGATCTCTTATGGCCCTTCAGTGTTCAGTAGGCTCCCATCAATGTGGTAATTCATGGGAACTGAGTTTTTTTCCAAAGGGGATGATAACATTTTTTTTGGCGTTAAGCTTCAGGCCATGTTTCTGACACCAGTCATTGGTCTCAGAGAGGCCATTTTGTAGGATGTCTGCATCACTTGAGGACTTGATAATGACTCTTAGCTCGCAGTCATCAGCGAACTTGGTCATCCAAAGTCCTTCTGTATTGGTCTGGACTTCTAAGAAGTAGATGCCAAACAGGAGAGGACCCAGGACTGAGCCCTGTGGGACTCCACTCATGACTGGTCGACAGTTTGACTTGGAATCCTCAACTTTCAGTCTGTGAGTTCTGTCTGTGAGCCAATTTGCAACCCATCTATTGATGTAAGGATTAATGCCTAGTTTGGTGAGTTTATCAATGATACCTGAGTGTGGAATGGTATCAAAGGCCATGACCAGGTTGAGGTAGGCTGTATGCACTGCCTTACCCTCATCCACAGCCTTGGTGACTGCCTCGAAGAAGTCAACCAGGTTCAACAGGCAGGATCTCTGTTTGACAAAGCCAAACTGTATGGGGGCAAGAGTTTGGAGATTGCCTATATCTTTGTTAAGCAGATCCATGATGATGTGCTTCATAGCTTTGCATACCAGAATCATCAGGCTAATGGTTCGGTAGTTCCCAGGGTCTGTAGTTGCTCCCCCTTTATGGAGCGGGATGACTGTAGCAGTGCGCCATTCGTTAGGGGCATAGCCTGAGTTAAGGCTATGATGGAACAGGGCACACAGATGTGGTACCAGTTCATTTTGTAGCTCATGTAGGATGCAGCCAGGGATATCATCAGGTCCCATGGATGCTGTATTCTTGGCTTTGGACAATGCAGCTTTTACCTGTGCCACAGAAATGGTGGCTACCAGGCTTTTTTCTGGTATTATGATAGGGCCCTTGGGGGGAGGGGTAAAGTTGGCACTGAATCCGTCAGCCAGTATGTTGGCTATATCTGTTGGCGCAGTATAGGAGGTGCCATTGTGCAATAACTCAGAGCAAATCTGGGTATTGCCTTGGATATAGCTACAGAAGGCTTTGTGGTTGTTTTTGGTGTTAGATGCAATTCTGCCTTCATAGCTGGCTTTAGAGGATATGATAAGGGATCTCAGCTTTTTGTTGAGACTGATAAGGAAGGTTTTCCAGTCTTGTGACTTCATTTTTTTTGCAACAGTTTCTTCTTTCTATTGTAGAGTTTATTGATGGCTGGGGACCACTAGATTGGCTTCCTTTTTTTGGAGGAGAGCATCTTGGTTCTATTTGTTATGGCAAGGTCCATGCATTTGTGTACATGCTCGTACAGTGCATTGGTGTATGATTCAGCAGTCCTGCAGCTATTTTCCATTGGCATGGGTGCCAAGAAGTTTGCCACCTCTGGTTTTAGGAGTCCAAAGTTGGCTTTAGAGAAGTTTTTCAGGGTGGTCACTTTAGCAGGGGGTGTAGGTGAGATGGAGATTTCTATGGTGATCAATTTCTGGTCAGATTTAACCAGGGAGGAAATGACTATAGGTGTGGAGCAAGGGTCTCCCATGTTGGTGATAACCAGGTCAAGGATGTTGCTTCCTCTAGTGGGGGTCAGAATGAGCTAGTCCAGGGCATTGGAACTGATAAAATTCCAGAAAGTGTTGGGCCGGTACATTGGTACTTGAATAGTTTTCCCAGTTGATGGAAGGGTAGTTGAAGTCACCCAGTATGAGAGTATTGGGTTGGACCTTGATAGATTCCAGGGTGCTTAGGAACTTGGAGTGAGAATCTAGGGATATGTTTGGGGTTCTGAAGCAGGCTATAACTTGTATCACCGTCTTACCCAGTGTTAGTTGTACCTGAAGTATCTTGGATGCATTTTGCTGGGCTACCAGTCTAGAGGTGTGCATATCCTTTAAGAATATGGAGACACCACCGCCTTTATAGCTTCTGGCCGTATTCTGGGGCTGAAAAGTATGGAATGACTTGTAGCCTGGGAGCGCAGGGGTGCTTTCTGCCTCTTTAAACCAGGTCTCCATTACAGCACAGATGCTGACATTCTCTATTTTGAGGAGTGCTTTGAGTGAGTGCATCTTGAGATTTAGACTTCTAGCATTGAGCAGCATGACCCTCACATTACATTTGTTTGTAGCTGTTATGGTGGAATTTTGGTCTTTGGAACACTGCCTAAAAAAGGCACTATAGGGGTGGCAAGAGCCTTAGCCAGTACCTGGGAATCCCAGGGGTGACAGATGCAGGCCATCTCTGGCAAAGCATCAAGGTCTGTCGATCATGTCATCCCAGGCAGACAGATATTGGATCCCCTTAGAATGACACCAGAAACTTAGCCAATTGTTGAAGTCAATCATTTTCTGCTCATACTGTGGTATCATTTTGGGTGACAGTAGAATACTACTCAGGGCTAGGGTCATACCTGCCTGGGCCACATAATCTGAGAGTTACATCACATCTCATTTCATGTGGTCTAGGGAAGTACGTCTCAGGTCATTCACACCCACATAGACAATGACTGAGTTATATTTATACCTGTTGTGGAGTGTCCTGGGTGCATGTGTTATGTGGCAGATCCTGGCACCTGATAGACAACTGACTGTCACCTTTTTCTCTTTGTTCAACCTAGTGAGTGGGGTATCAGTGTGCCTCACAACTGAGTCTCCTATGAGTAGTACATTCAAAGAGTTTTGCCTTAAGGGCTTAGGTTGAGGAGCACACTGTGGTGGTGAGCTAAGTATTCTGGTGTTGTTTTGTGGTGGTCAAGTGTGTTTCTGTCCCAGGGGTCTCTTGTTTGGGTAAATTTTTATTGAGAGCCTCCGTGAAGGTGGGTGTATGGTTTGTGTTTCTATGTGTGGGTTGTGATGGTTGGTGTTTTGGAGGGCTGTGTGTTCTATGTAGCGAGTTGCAGGTGTTGACCTTCTCCTCTTGACCAGCTAGTCCGGTCTTGGTTGGAACATCCACTGCTTCCAGTTTGGTGATATAAGCGCACTTCTCACAGGTATAAGTGTTGGGAGGTAAGAGGAGAGGGTTGTCTGTTTACATTAGACAGTTGCCACACTGTCTCAAAATGCCGAAGTGCACCAGGTTAGCAAGAGAAAGCACAGGAAATTGCCCTACAATCATACCAGTAGGGGTGGTCATAAGTAATAAGTACTGGTGCTGTTACTGCGTAGGAACAGCTAGTGCTGATAGCACCTAAGTGTGCTACAATAAATGCTACAAAAGTCTGTTAAGGTGCTAGCCAATTAAGCTAATTGAATTGCAAGAAGTAAAAGAACAAACACGTTCTAAGGGGAAAATTGAAGAGCAGACTTTCTGGCACCAGTAATAGTTTACCTCAGCTGAGCGCCATGGTGCGCAAACATGGGCTTTTAAACTAGAAAGTTGAAAGGGATGGAAAAAATGCCCAAAGAGCCAATTAACTACAATTTATGGACCAGAGACCACTCCTCTTGTGGTAGATAGGCTACCTAATGCTTACCACTCCCACTGATAAGCTAGAAGGCTTCCCTCCAACACAGAAATGTCTGGGGGGGAGCTCAGAAACTTAAAAAACAGTCCTGGATGCAGCAAATCTGTATCTGGAGTAGACTAGTTACAAAAAAGGTGGGAAACAAGCTTAGAACTTTTTTTTTATACCTGAAAGTTGTGCCAGACCTGCATCTTATGTTGAGCATTGCTCATGATTTGTCTAGGAGAAGGCATGGTAATTAAATATTAGTAAGATTAGGACAGATTAAACCTGTCTGTGGTCCATGTCTTTAAACTTCTTTGCTCAAGAATTCTTGACAAAGGAGAGTGCTCAAGGGCCCAGTCAAGATGGCTGCCAAAGATGAATGGTCTGCAGAAATTTGGATAAAAATAGTCTTCCCAGGAAGAAAAAACAAACCAGAAAAAAAGAAAGATGAGTGAGCAGGAACAAAAGGAAGAACAAATGGCTATTTTAAGCTGCAAATAAGGAGGCGCACTTGTGCTTTTTGCTTGAAGCGGTACTCGCAGTAGGCCAAGATGTGAGCTCAAGTGAAACAAATAGAGCACAGAATTATAAAGACTCTTTGCAAGGAAAGCTGCAAGATCTGGAGGAAGATAAAGCAGCAATTAAAGCTGAGCTGCAAGAACAGGGTTAAAGAAAACATGAGATAAACATAATAAAAAGACATAAAACATGTGAATCATTGAAAAATTGCTCATGAAGGACTGACATCAGGATAATTGTAATACAAGAGACAGCGGGCAACAGTAAACTGGAGAGCTTTGTAATACAGCTGTTACATGAGAGCTTTGCAATTCCAGAAAATAAAGAGACACTAATAGAGAGGATACACGCAGTGGAACAGCAGCAAGCAGCAGCAGAACACAGGCCCAGGCATGTTTTGGTATGTTTCCATTCCTTTGTTGCAAAAAGTGAAATAAAAGGACAAGCAAAAAAATAGTACATTTCCATTAAACCCATACCACTTCGCGCTGCTGTCTTTTGGCGGTATTTCAGTAGTGGATTTTTTCAACAGACGCGTGAAAAAGACTTGGCAATGGGTCAGTTGATGTGTTTTGTAATGGATGTAGTTTATTAAGGAGGAATGCTGACACAAATTTGTTTGCACCCGCATATGAATGTCAGCAGGAAATGATAATCTATTGGAATAGGGACATATTTATCAAAGTGGGCAATTAACGTGCATGTAAACGCATGCAGTGCAGTTGTCTGTAATCTGAGAGGGTGTGTGTTACACTGCTTTCTTTAAACATAGGCAGTAAATAATCATGGCAGTTAGACATTGCATCCTGCATTATCTTAGCGTCAAACCGATGAAGTTTTCTTGGCTTTGAACGTGCAGTACCCATTGATTTTCAGAACCTATGAAAAAATATATTGTGGCAGACTTTCTATCCATGATAACAGTGACATATGATCTATGTTGGATGTACTTTCCAGTGTTTCAGTAACATTACGTTTGTGCAGGTGTGTGTTTTGCCCTTTGGATGCAAACTGCGTTTTGGCCAGTTTTCAAGTCAAGGTTGCTTGTGATTTATTCTTTTCAGTTACAAAAAGAAATGTCACCATGAGAGTTGATGTAGGTTAAGTGTGCTCGCACCAGTTTAAATGTTTGCTGACAGTCTTTCCTTTTTGGTTTTGTTAGTGTCTGTATCCTTTTTATAATGAGATAAGTTAGTGATTGATGTGGAGTAGTGGTGAGAACATTCCCATTGTGAAGGATTAACTGTCTTTAGTAGACATCCAGTCAGTGGATGCCCTTTCGTGACTGAGTTATAACACAGTAGTTGATACAACGTTGACATCTCTGAAGTAGACAGGGTATGGAATAGCCTAAATTAAAGGCAGGGTCACGTTTTTAAGATGGCTGACAAAACCAGTGCAACTATTTTACACGTACAGGTGCTGGAGAACTAACAACATCCTGTAGTTTTTCATAGTATCCTTCTTTCTTGATATGGTTTACTCTATTCTTTATAGCTTTAGATTTCACAGAACTGGGGGCAGAACAGTCGTGCGTAGTGTTATGTAAAGGCTGTGCCACTTCTTAATAGGTTACAAGAGTGAGTGAGCTGTGTGGTCCTGTTTTAAGGTGCTGCAACTCTGAAATGTTGTCACAGAAGAGAACACAATTAACTTTATGTAGATATATAAGCAGGTATGTAAAATACCACAAAAAGACAGCAACAGGAAGTGGTAGGGGTTTAATGGAAAAGTACCAAAAAAACTTAAAGTTATCCCATGGGATGTTCATAAAGCTGCTTGAGGAGTACTTGGGATCACTCTCTAGGAGAAGGAAAGCTATATTAGAGGTATTAAATTAACTAAGAATAAATGGAACAGTGGTATGCTTAATATACTTTGCAGTTCTAGAAGCACATCAAGAGGGAGAATTCCTGCAGCATTTAGCCTCAAAACACCCCTGAGCATGCATTATTTATACAATAACACAAACCATGTTGAGCAGTGTTGCTTGCTTAGAAGATGCCTACAATATGTATTTCAAGTCAAGCAACAGAATTGCTTCCCTACTACCAGAGGCAATTTGCATATTAAAAAAAACAAGGCAGCTAAAAATTAAACTGAGGTGAGTTTCAAGGAACCAAAAAACAAATTCTGCTTATTTTGAGGGTGTTGGAAACATTAAATAATTCCTACTGGAATATGACAGATGTGATTAATGTTCATTAAGATGAAAGGAGTTTTTAACTCTTGACATAAACACATTTGGCAAGTGTTTAAATCAAAAAAGCAGACCAGCTCAGTTGAACATACAGATAAACTGTGGTAGGAAGCAAATATTTTGTTCCAAATTAATGGTATAGCCACAGAGAAACTTTGGCCTAAAAAACTTTCAATGATTATGATCGTAACAGTTAAATAATCAGGCATATTCAAAAGGTCCAATAAGATATAAATCAAATAGAAGTTATCAGCAATATTAAAATAATCACATTCAAATGGAATAATTTCATAAAACCTAAACCCTTGTAACCAATGAAATTAAACCAGATAATTCCAGAGAAGCTTTTGACTCATATAGAGATATCACTGCTTTCACCTGATACGTCACCTTTCATTAAAGGAAATACCAATCAGAATTGTTTTTTTTTTCTTTTAAAACAGGTACTGGGATCTGTTCTAGATGCTTAATGACATCTTCAGGATGTTCTAGAAGGCTAACACAGATCGTCCTAGTAGTCTCCAGTATACATATATATATATATATATATATATATATATATATATATATATATATATACACACACACACACACACACACACACACACACACACACACACACACACACACACACACCTTTACTGCAAGGGTATGTTAAACCTTGTACAACACTGTGTTTGAGTATCACAAATTCAGTTGTAAATTTCTACCTCTTAATATTTCATGTTCTTTCCATTTCTTATAGGGTACACATTGAGATGGAGCTAAACTGGAAGGTAATTTGCCCCTCAGTGCGTTACATTTTTTTCTAGAATGGGACAAAGTTTGTGTGTACAATCCTTTCATTTTCTATAGAAAACCCTGTGTTGTGACATTAACACTATCGACAGGATTTGGTTAAATAAGAGGAACCTTCCTGTCGTGCATGATGGTTAGTGCTTTATTAACATAGCATAGCTTGTGATGAAGTAAATGACTTCTCTATTTCCTCATCAGTCCTGCGTGTAACTGTAATGCATCGACAACAGGATTTCTTTCTGATTTTCCCTGCTCATGTGACAGCCCCCTGAAGAACCTGTTGACTATAATCTCTAGTGGTTGATATATTGCACATTTCTCCAGAGACCTTATCAAATTCCCATATCAGAATACATTTTTCTTGTCCTAAGGAAAAGGGTAAAGACCTGATACTATATTTAGGGTGCAAAGTTTGGGATGTCAAAAAGTGTTTGCATTGTTGTTTTCCAGAATTAGGTCACTATAACTAGTGACTGATGGATATAGAAATGGACATCTAGTTACTAAATACTGCTGACATGTGACATAAGTGAGCAGTAGGCCTATAGTGTTCATTTCAAAATAATGAAAAAAATGCTTGAATGCATTTTGTTAGAAACCTCAGATTTAAAAAAAATGTTTATCTGTGTGTGTGTGCGTGTGTCTGTGTGTGTGTGTCTGTGTGTGTGTATGTATGTATATATATATATATATATATATATATATATATATATATATATAAGCAAATAATCATGTTCTTCTGAAAGTAAAGTATTGCCATGAACAAATCTCTCAACTAAAAATAAACATGAGCAAGTTATCTTAACTAGCAAAAAATATAACCCTTGGTGTTGTGCCCTTCACTGCAGGTAGATGTTTTCCATCAAAATGGAAAAGATTCTTGATAAGAAAAAAAATCTGACTCAGTTTCAAAATGTTTGCCATGATGGATGGCTGATATCACTAAGAAATGCTCAACAGCCGGCGCAGGCCCTTATCATAGCAAATAAAGCTGCACAAGATCACCAAGTTTATCAAGGCAAAAAAGGTGGTCTTGTGTAGTGAGCATCCTTCAGCTACTGAAGCAGATGGCCACGAACGTGTCAGATAAGAGGGTACGTGTTCCACCTTAGGTTGTAGAAAACTATCTGTAAGCACACCCATCCTAAAGGACATTTCATGTAAAAAAACTAAAGCATCTTGGTGGATTTCTGGCATCTTTGTGAATATTTCCTAATGTCTCTCTGGCCATCTTGGTGAATATGGGCATCCTGAGACAATGTAGCAATTGTCTCATGTATTCTGACAACCTTTTAATCCTTAAACAAACTAACACAGTATGCGAGAGATATACATACATAACTTTCTTGGAGGCTAAAATCTTGCTTACTAACAAGGTTGTCAAGAACATACACTACATCCTTTACACACACACAGGCCTTCTTATGTTGAGGCACACAAAGGAAACGTTCTTAAACCTCAAAGAAATCCTAAGCCACATAAGAGCAACATGTATTCTCAGCAGTCATTAAAGCACATATGAAAAACAACAACAAACATCACAAATAAGCCTATACCTAACGGTCCCCAAAGAATAAAGCCCATAAGACAAGCAAACACTTTACCTAATACTCTTGTCATATAGGACTCTGCTGTATGACACACAGATCCTGGATAAGGAGACGATAATGGATAGTTGCTAATCTGGAGCAGGATCCATAATATCATGCATGCACTCAGGTCACTGCACCACATGTACCAATATGATGCTATCATAGTCCATCTAGATATAAATTACCTAATACTCTTGTCATAGAGGACTCTGTTGTATGACACACAGATCCTGGATAAGGGGAAGATAATGGCTAGTTGCTTATCTGTAGCCAGGATCCATAATATCATGCATGCACTCAGGTCACTGCACCACATGCACCATTATGATTCTACCATAGTCCATCTGGATGTGAATGACCTGAGATGTACCTCACTGGACTATATTAAAAGAGACATTATGGAGTTCTCTGAATATGTGTCACAGACAGGTAAGTACCTTGCATTGAGCAACATTCTACCTTCACCTAGGATGATGCCACAGTGTGAACAGAAAATGACTGATTTTAACAATTGGTTTAGTTTCTGGAGTCATTCAGAGGGAGCCAATATCTGCCAGTATGGGAAGACGTGGTTAACAGACAGCATTGCTTTGGCAAGGATGGTCCGCACCTGCACCACTGGGCTTTTGGATGTTGGTTAAAACATTATCTATTCCCATAGAATCGTTTTTTAGGAAATGTCAAAATGACAAAATTACCAATGTAGCAAAAAAAAAATAAATCAAAGCAATCTTAAGGTGCTACTGCTTAATGCTAGGAGTCTAAACAAGAAACTCCACACCTTACAAGTTCTCCTAACTCGATCAGTGGGTACAAAGAACCATTACCAGAGGCTACCATATTCCCCTAATATCTTATCCAAGCCCTCCAAAATCCCTTCCCGATGTTCCACCCAGTCAAAAGGAGGAGGCAGCTTCCAGAATACGAAGGCTATGCCAAAAACGAGTCATCCAACAGGTCCCCCCAGACCAGTGTGGGTCAGGGTTCTACTCAAGATTCTTTTTGGTGTCAAAGAAGACAGGGGACTGGAAGCCCATTCTGGATCTCAGCCAACTAAACAAATTGGTAGTTTAGACCAAGATCCGCATGGTCATGATTCAGTCCACGGATAATGGCTAGTTGCTTATCTGTGGGAGGGTGTGTGGATGTGCTCATTAGATCTCCATGATACGTATTACCATATCAAGATGGACAGGCACTCCAGGACCCTCCTTTACTTCCAGTTGGGAGCCAATCACTACCAATTCAGAGCCCTGCCTTTCGGTCTCTTGGCAGCCCCCAGAGTGTTCACGAAAAGCTTAGCAGTAGTAACAGCTCATCTGAGACTTCAGGGCTTCCAGATGTTTCCATACCTAGACGATTGGCTCCTCTCCGCCCCAACAAGCGCCTACTGGCCAGGGCCCTCCACTACACCCTAGTTCTAGCGAAGTTGCTGGGCATCACCATACACTGGGAGAAATCCAACCTTCAGCCCTCACAGCAATTAGAATTCATAGGGGTAATATTCAACACCCAGTCAAGTCTGATCTCTCTTTCTCTTCACAGGCTTCAGAGATTAAGGGCACAAGTTCAAGTGATACTCTGTCAAAGAAAGGTGTCTGCAAGGGAAGTTCTCCAGGCTCTGGGGTCTATGGCTGCAGCCATCCCTATTGTTCCCCTAGCCAGATTGCACATGAGATTACTACATTGTCTCCTTCAGGCCCAGTGTTTATCCAATCTTCACCCCCTGAGCTCACAGATTCTCATCACCAAGACTTGCAAACAAGATCTCCTCTGGTGGATGAGTATGGATGAAAATCTTTGGTGTCACCCCTTCCAGGCCTCCCATCCCAGCCCCATGGGGACCACGGACACTTCCCTGATGGGGTGGGGGTGGCCACTTCCAGAGAAAGTCAGTCCAAGGCACGTGGTCCAATGTAGAGGTCAACTTCCATATCAATGACCTGGAGTTAAGAGCGGTGCTATTGGTGTTGCAAGCTTTCCATTCGCTCCTTCCATCTGGAATGATTGCTTTCTAGTCGGACAACATGTCCATGGTCTTATACATAAACAAACAGGGAGAGACCAAATCCTACCCCCTATGTCACGAAGCCATGAGAATCTGGCAGTGGGCGATAGCTTTCAACCACTTTCTGATTGCCACACATATCCCGGGGAGCTCCAACGTGATTGTGGACAGGTTAAGCAGATGCATCCTCTGTCCTCATGAGTGGTCTCTCAATCCGAGTGTGGCAGTGGACATTTTCAGCTGTTGGAGCCAGCCATGCTGCGACCTTTTCACCTCCCCCTCAAACACAAAATGCAGCAGCTACTTTGTCCTCTTTCCCCCTCACAGGGAGTCACCAAGAGACGCTTTGATTCACGATTGGCCCACGGGTCTCCTTTATGCTTATCCTCTGATTCCCTTTGTTCTAAGGAAAGCTATTCAGTTGAGAAGCAAAGTGATCCTCATTGTCCCATTCTGGCCTCGTCAAGTATGGTTTACCTTCCTCTGATCTCATCTGCTACAACCTCCTTGGATCCTAGACACTTGTCAGGACCTCTTATCTCACCCACAAGGGCTGACTCCCCCGAATCTGTCCACTCTCAAGCTGGCGGCTTGGTTTCTCCACTTCCGTTAGTTGCCAGGCAGGAAACCCTCACTTCATCCGTCCATGATATTATCTTCACCTCTCATAAACCATCCACCAGGAAACTTTACAGGGACAAATGGAAAAGATTCTCTATTTGGTCACATAATCAGAAGCTAGATCCATTCTCAGCCCCTATAGCCACTATTCTTCTTTACCTGGCCAAACTGTTCAACAATGGGGCATCAGCTTCCGCCATTCAAGTCCATTTAGCAGCTGTTTCCAACTTCCATAACGGTTCAGATGGAGTCCCGCTTATTTCCTCTTACCTTTGCAAGACTTTCCTCAAGGGTGGAGGCATGGAATCTCTCCTGGGTTCTGCAGACTCTTTCTCTGCCCCCTTTTGAGCCTGCTGCGACATGTGATCTAAAATTCCTATCATGGAAATGCTTATTTCTGGTGGCTGTCACCTCAGCCAGACAAATTTCTGAATTGTAGGCATTATGTATCAAGAGCCCTTATCTGATTTTTCACAAGGACAGAGTATCACTTCGTACTAACCCATCCTTTCTTCCCAAGGTGGTTTCTGACTTTTCAATTAACCAGTCCATTGAGCTCCTTGTATTTTTCCCAAATTATTCTAATAAGGGAGAATACTGCCTACATTCCTTGGATCTTCATAGACAATTGCATTTCTACCTGGACAGAACAAAATCCTTTCGCAAGTTGGACCAGCTTTTCATTTCCTTTGCTGGTCCTAGAATGGGAGGTGCAGTATCGAAAGTTACTTTGTCTAAATGGCTCAGGGATTGCATTGCCTTCTCATATTCACTTACAAATGAATCTAAGCCTGGCCAAATCAAAGCTCATTCAACTAGGGCTATTGCAACATCGGTTGCCTTCCACTCTAGGGCCTCCATGGAGGACATCTGTGCAGCTACCATTTGGGCTAAGCCCCATACCTTTATCAAGCATTACAAATTGGATCTGATCTCCAGGGGAAGAGTGGCCATTGGTTCAATGGTTCTTAGGAATGTTCTTCCATAAGGGCCACCCAGGTTCTCCAAGTAGCCTGGACTCTGTCCCATCAGTGATGAATAGGAAGAAGATTAACAGCTTCAGATAAAGAAGTTATGTCTTACCATAATCCATCTGAGTTGTTGATCTTCTTCCAGTCATTACATCCTCCCATTGACTCCCTCCAAAGGTTCCTGGGGGATCTTCTGGGTCTTTGTGTGTCTTAGGGTTTCTGTGCAGAGATGGCTTCTGACCTGTTTTTCTTCTATATGTGGTCATGCAAACTTGATCTGAGGTAACTGAGTGAAGGGCATTGTGGGTAGCAGGTTAGCTCAAGAGTTTTTGGTGCACGCAAGCTTGGTATAAGGCCAAGTTGGTTACAAGGGCTTGGAACCAAAAATAACTGCCCTGTATTTCTTCACCTTTCTTTAGTGACTACCCCTGATTTTGAGTTCCTAGCCTTTCTGTAGTCTTAAGAGACTTAGGGACACAGGTGGACAGTGGTCTCACCTTCGATAACCACATCGCCGCAACAGTCAGGAAATCCTTCTATGTGGCACACCTCATCACGAAGGGCTTTTCATCCAGAAAAAAGGAGATCATTGTCCCACTGTACTCATCCCTCATTAGACCCATTATAGAATACAACGCCCCATTTGGTATGTACCTCTCAAGACATCTGCAACAACTGGAAAGGCCTCAGAAATACCTCACTAAAAGAATCACAGGCCTAAAGCAGATGACCTACGCTGACCGCCTTAAAAAACTCCAGCTATACTCTGTCGCATATCGTCTACTCAGAGGCGATCTCTGCTTAACATACAAGGCCATGTCAAACCCAGAGCTGTTGGACATGCTACATTAAGAAATCCCAATCCCTCAGAGCTACACGCTCCAGGGATCTAAACCTTGTCATCACAATAAACAAAACATGCTGGAGGGATAGGTTCCTGACCCAGAGACTCCCCAGACTCTGGAATAGATTGCCCATACATGTCAAGCAGAGTGCCTCTTTGGACCTCTTCAAGAGGAACCTTGACGATTGGATGAGAGAAAGGAAATTCACCCCAGGGATCACGTCAGTCGCCCTGCTAGACAGAGGTCCAGGAAAGTAAATAATGTGGGAAGAAATAGCCAGGGAATTGTTATGGCTAGGCTTGTATAGGCCCTAGGGCTGATAGCCTAGTACCAACCTATGAACCTATGAACCTATGAACCTATTTCACCCTCTACTTCATGTCCCAGTAGATTATTATCTCACATTTCACTCTTCTAATAGACTAGTCTCTCCCTGCAGCCCTCTCTACTTTCCTCAAGTCTCTCCCTGAAACCCTCCTTACTTTCCTCCTTAACTCTACACACTTACTTCTGACCTTCACACCTTACTGATTATTCTCCTTGACTTTTTTTCCCCTCTCTGGCTCTTCCCGCTCCATTCGCCCTGTAGGCTCACCTCACTTCTGTCCCCTACCATACCCCCAAATTCCACCCAGCCCCAGTGCTCCTACTTTTATACATCACAAGCCACACCCCTTCCCCTAATTATCCAATAACCAACCTAATTTCTCTTGATACTTCACATACATACACACCTACACTCTTATCACTCTTCATAATACTCACCCAAATAGCCTATTCAGACTCCAATCTATCTCATTAACAATCCCTATTTCTTGCTGTCATTCTATCTTTCTTTCTTAAAATGCCCTTACCTCACCAACCAAAAATAACAATCCCTGATCTTTTACTTGCTATAATACCTATTCTATCTATATCATTTGTCCTTACCTTGTATGAGAATCTATACTACAGGGAATCCCTCCAGTCCCTAAATCAAACATTGCCTCTGAGTCAACCAAGCTCCCATAACCATGCTAACATCACCTCTACCTCAACCTACCTCAACTCAAAGTATCACAGGTTAGCCCATATTACCTTCCAACAAGCCAGAAAGTCACAGAATAGTGACTATAGACTCCTAAAGTTCTTACTTACCCTTCAACAACACCCTTTACTCCATGGTGATATTCATCCCAACCCAGGACCAAACAATAACACCTCTCTCAAGCCCCACCAACCCCAGCCTACCAACCCCTTTATCTCTACTAAAGATCCTAACTCTTTACTCATAGGTCATCTTAACATACAGAGCTTAAATAACTAAATCAGTCAACTCCATGCTCTACTAGATACCCATTCCTTTGATGTCCTTTGTCTAACAGAAACCTGGCTTAAACCAGTGACAAAGGACGAGGAAGTCATCCCACCTGGTTACAATATAATAAGATTAGACTGTACCACCAAAAAGGGTGGCGGGGTAGCAATTCTGTTTAAATCTAGCCTACAGGTTTCCATAGTAGATATACAACTACCTTTAGATACTCATGCAGAAATCCTTATCTCTAAGCTTCAGATCAATGCTGAGAAGTCCATTTATATAATATGCTCCTACCCACCTCCAGGCAACATCCATAATATCCTGGAAACCATCCTCTGTTGGCTTTCCTCATCTTCCCACAAGAAACCATTGTACTTGGTGACTTTAACACTGACTGGAATACCTGTACCTCAGCCCAACCTACATTCCATATAAATCTCAATGGCGTCTCACAAATTATTACCACACCAACCAGAATCCATAAGCCCAGTAGAAAAGAAAGCAACTTAGACTGTATCCTGGTAAATAGCCACCCATCTCATATAAAGAAGACACCCTTCGGGATGATATAAGTGATCACTTCCTTACTTATATAATCAGGCAAAAAAACTTAATTCCCAACCAAACCATATTTAAAACTACACATAACAAAAAGGATTTTAATCCAGTCAACTTCCAAGCTGAGCTGCAAGCCTGTGACTGGTCTCCCTTAAAACAACTTCCATTAGAGGAAGCAGTATCCTATTTTAACTCCAAATTCCTACAAATCCTGGAATACCATGCTCCTACTAGATCTATAAGAACTAGAAGTAAAGCTGCTCCATGGCTCATTAAAGAGACTAGACAAAACATTCTATTAAGAAATAAGATCTGGTCTAAATGGAGAATCACTAAAAATCTAACTGTCCACCAGAACTATAAACAGTTAAGAAATGCCACTAAAAGATCAATACTCCTTGACAAAAAGAACTACTACTTTAAACTCCAGCACAAACATCAACAAATACCACAAACTTTCTGGTCAGCTATAAATAAACTTTTACACCCAGGCCACACCAAGACTCTAATCCCTGCAGGTGTCTCCTTAAACTCTCCCAATGAGATTGCTAATGCCCTCAATACCTTCTTTACAGAAACTGTACAATCTCTTGCTAACTCCTTACTTCCTGCTAGCTCTACCCTCCCATCCACCCTGACTAGCATACCCCCTTCCTTTCATTTAAAACCAGTTCCTACATATCTCATCTTTACTCTACTTACCAAACTTAAAACATGTACCGCCTCAGCTGATCTCCTGCCAGCTGAATATCTGCAAATTGCAGCAAAAGTACTATCCTACCCTATTTCCATACTTATCAATAGAACCATTACTGAAGGCTCTATCCCATCTCTCTGGAAAATCTCTCACATAGTCCCACTTCACAAAAGTGGTAACTCAACCGAACTTTCAAACTTTCACCCCATTGCCCTACTCTCTCCTCTAGCCAAAGTAATGGAAAAATGTATCCACCGACAACCACTTGATCACCTTCTCCAAAGTAACCTTCTATCAGACTGTCAGCATGGCTTTAGGCCTTTCCATAGTACTACTACTGCTCTCTTATCCTTCTCCGACTGCATTAACAAACATTGTAACAAGAATAAGCTCTCTGCTGCACTCTTTATTGACTTTTCTAAAGCCTTTGATATGGTGAACCATCAAATACATCTAAATATACTAAAAGCACTCTCATTCAGCTCACAGGCACTACAATGGTTCAAGTCCTATTTCGAAAATAGACAGCAGGCTATCCTCTGGGACAATAACCTTTCCACTCATCTTCCTATTACTTTGGGGGTCCCACAAGGCTCTATCCTGGGACCTCTCCTCTTCTCTATATTCATTAACAATCTACATTTAAATATTTCTCAAGCCATCTGCATTCAATATGTGGACGATTCTACACTAGTGTGTACTGCCCCCTCAGCTGCTGAACTTCAGACCATTACTCAAACTTTATTTAGCTCAGTGGATAAATGGTTCCTACAACGATGCCTCCTACTAAATGCCAAAAAAACTAAGCTACTGCTTTTTACCCCAGCACTAAAGTCCTTTCCGATTCATCTCACTGTCAAGGTGAATAATGGTACTATCATTGCACCAGACCCAACTACCAAACTATTAGGCATAACAATTGATCAACATCTTAACTTTGACTGACATATTAACACGACTATCAAAACTGTTAACAGAAAACTTGGCTCTCTCTACAGAATAAAATATTTTCTTACCCCTGAAGCCAGAGCCACCATTGCCCATACCCACCTTATCTCTGCTCTCCTCTATGCCTCACCCATTTATACCAATCTCTCCAAAAGTAACCTTAATAAACTGGCAACCTCCTATAACAACATTGCCAGATTTGCCACTGGCTCACCATTTAAAACCCACCACTGTCTAAATCTCAAACAGCTTGGTTGACTAGAACTCCAAAACAAGCTACTTCTTCAACAACGTATTATCACCCATAAAATACTTTATCAGCCCACCAACACCCCTATTCTCAGTAGCCTAATCTCTCCTTATAGTAATCTTACTACCCTTTGCTCAGCAAATAAATTACAAGTAACCATCCAGAAATCCTTTAATAAAGCAGGTGACTCTATCTTCTCTAATTCAATAGAGAAAATCTATAACAGGCTTCCCAGCAGTCTACAATTACTTTCATATTTGACACTCTTCAAAAATCAACTAAAATTACTCCTTAAAACACAATGGCTTTGTCCATGCACTAACCCAGATTAAAACAAACTGTATAGCATTACTGTTTTCACCCTCCTTCAACAACCTAATCTGATTATTAAGCCTCTCTTTGGCTTTAATTTCTCAAGTCTTCTAGTGTTTGCAAACTACCCTGTAGTACATATAATTGGAAAATTACCCCTACTCCAGACATCTGTATTTCAGCTTTGAATGTATACTATCTGTTTTACTTGAGTGTATAATTCTGAACAAACTTAATAATTAATTTTAATCTATCTGACTTTTCCTACTCTTCTACATGTCAAAGGTCAACCCCTTAACCTTGACATTTGCTTTTAGAACTACTGTATTACTAAACTGTGTACCCATGACCTTTTTTTCATGAAGCTTCTACAATGTTAACCTACAGAAATAATGTATATTAATGTTTTAATTCATTTTGTTTTGTCTTTTTTGTCTTTTTCATTTATTCTTTGTAATATTGTTATATTAGCATAGTTTGGAGCTTATCTCCCCGGGCCTCTACTGAAAATGGACATGAATCCAGTTAGACTAGCCCCGTCAACAAATGTAAAATAAAATAAATAAATAAAAATAAATAAACTCTGGAGAATGTAGACATCTGTTCTAGTACTGAGATTTGGTTTAAAGCCACAGAAGATACTCTGTCGATCAGGTTACCGTGGATGGTAGAGGTGGACCAATTTCCTTAAAACTTGAGATATTAGAATTGTATTGGCAAATCCTATTAAATGCCTATAATCACCCAGGTATAAATGATGCATGCTCGATAGTGTGCCTTCTTAAACTTAAGAGCCTTGTGAGGTAAATATAAATAATGGGACTTTCATCTTTTAGTAGAATAAGTATAATAATTATATAATAAAATAAAAACAAAACAAATAATAATAACTATCAAAGGTGACTGACACTGGGGTACCTAATGTTTAATATTTACTATTTAGTAGTTTTTATTTATTTAGTTCAGTGAGGTTTTAGGAATGTTGTCATAGCACTTAGTTTGATGAGCTTATATCAATATTTCTTCATGTTTAAGATTCATGATATTTATTGGTTGGTAAGATAGTATATGTATACATTTCTATTGTCATGTTCCTTTTTTGGGATTCTGTACTTCTTATGGTTTATGCTGTTGCTTTATGGCATTTTTATGGTTAAATGAAGCAGCATTTTTAGAGGATGGGTCTACCATGTATGGACTTACCATGATTGGTTGGGCTGGACTACATGGTTTCCCTGGTAGCCTTTTTAAACATTGTGTTAATAATATGTATTTTATCTGATGAAGTTTGAAACATTTGTCAAACGAAAAGCGTCTCATATAATAAACATTATCACTGGGACTGTGGTTCACTGGTCTTCATTTTTTGTTTTCACATATTCCTGACTGACTATATCTAAAAGAATTATAGTACACTTACTTCAGAGCAAGCAAGCCAAATGTGGTGAGTGGATCTTCATGTTGTCAGGTCAAAGACAAATACAGAATACTGTCTCTCACTAAAAGACTTCCCAAATTAATATCTCAAATATTACTGCTGGGATAGCTTGCAGAATGAGATAATTTCTTGTCATCTGACTCTTTCCCAGGTGAAAAACAACTATTAATGCATAGGTTCATAGGTTCATAGGTTCATACTAGGCTATCTGCCCGAGGGCATTTACAAGCCTAGCCCATCGTTTTGTGGCTTAACGCCACCCCTTTAGTATGGGGAACTATACCCATTATTTTGCTGTGCCTCTGTCGAGCAGTGACACTGAGGTAATCCCTGGGGTATATCTGCGATCTCCCATCCATTGGTCAAGATTTCTCTTGAACAAGGCCAGCGAGGTGCTCTGCCTCACATGTACCGGGATTTTGTTCCACAGCATAGGGAGTCTTTGGGTGATGAATCTATCCCTCCAGCACGTCCTATTAATAGCCGTGTCGAGGTTTAAGTCTCCCGCCCTTGTGGCTCTGATGGATCTAGATTTTTGAGGTGAAGCATATTCATCAAATCTGGGTTTGACATGGCCTTGTATGTTAGGCAAAGGTCACCTCTGAGCAAGCGATGGCGACTGAGTAGAGCTGGAGTTCTTTCAGTCGGGCAGCATAGGATAGATTTTGAGACCCTTTATCCTTTTGGTGAGGAACTTTTGTGGCCTCTCCAGCTGCTGCAAGTGTCGGGTCAGATACATTCCGAATGGGGCATTGTACTCAATCATTGGTCTGATGAGTGATGAGTAAAGGGAGACTATAACCTCCCTTGATCTAGATGAGAATCCCTTCATGATAAGGTGGGCAATGTAGAAGGTCTTCCTAACTACTTTAGCTACATGGGTGTCGAATGACAGACTACTATCAACCTGGGTCCCCAGGTCCCTGATAACTTCTTCTGTGCTCAGTGGATTGCCACCTATTTGGTAGCTAGGGGTAACCTTGTTTTTCCCGAAGGGTATGACTATGCATTTTTTGGCATTTAACTTTAGGCCGTGGTTCTGGCACCAGTTATCCGTTTCTGTGAGACCCTTCTGAAGGATATCTGTGTCAGATGTGTTTTCTACTATGGCCAGTTTGCAGTCATCTGCAAACTTTGTCAGCCATAACCCTCCTGTGTTTGCTTGTACTTGGAAAAGTAGATGCCAAACAAGAGTGGGCCCAGGACTGATCCCTGTGGGACACCACTTGTGACAGGCTTTGAGTCTGACATGGCGCCAGCAACTCTGACCCTGTGGGTTCTGTCACTCAGCCAGTTTGCAACCCATCTTGTGATGTATGGGTTAACATTTAAGCTGATGAGTTTTTCAATGATACCCGAGTGGGGTATTGTATCGAAGGCCTTAGCCAGATCGAGGTAGGCTGTATGGACTGCCTTTCCCTCATCAATGGCTTTGGTGACTGTTTGAAAAAGTCAACCAAGTTTAAAAGGCATGATCTGCCTTTGACAAAGCCAAACTGGGTTGGATCCAAAGTCTGCAAATTCCCTATGTCTTTATTTATGAGGTCCATTATGATCCTCTCCATGGCTTTGCAGATAAGGCTTGTCAAGCTAATGGGCGGTAATTTCAGGGTCGGTGGAGGCACCGCCTTTGTGAAGTGGGACCACAGTTGCAGTGCGCCACTCCTGGAGTGCGTATCCAGAGGTAAGACTTTGATTAAACAGCTGTCCTAGCTGTGGGTTTAATTCCTCATTGAGTTCGTGGAGCACACAGCCGGGGACACCATCAGGTCCCATGGATGCTGTGTTTTTGCTTTGGAGAGAGCAGTTCTCACTTGGGCGCTGGAGATGTTTGGGGGCTGCAATCGTTTGGTATAGATATCTCTCCTTTTGGGGGAGAAGTTTGCACTGAACCTGTCAGCCAGTATGTTGGCAATGTCTGTAGGATCAGTAATCTTCACATCATTTTGAACTAGTTCTGAGCATATCTGGGAGTTTCCTCCTGGGTTTCTAACATAGCTAAAGAAGGCCTTATGATTGTCTTTTGAGTCTTTAGCTATTATTCTCTCGAAATTTGCTTTGGATGATTTTATGAGAGCTCTTAGTTTTTTACTTATAGTGATCAAGGGTGTCTTACCTTTTAAGGATTTTGCTCTATCTTGTAGTAGCTTCCTCCTTTTGTTGTAGAGTTTGTTTATGGCTGGGGTCCACCAGACTGGACGCTTGCCTTTGGTACAAAGAGTCTTTGTTTTGCTTGGGATTGCCTTATCCATGCAGTCCTGCAGGTGCTGGTAGAAGGCATTTGTAAGTGATTCAGCGGCTTGAGTACTGTTTTCGGCTCGGGGGCCTTAAAGGAGACCACACTAGTCTTTAGAAGTGTGAAGTCGGCTTTTGAGAAGTTCTTTACTGTGGTCTTTTTTATTTCAGGTGGGGTGGGATGAGGACCTCCAGCGAGATTAGTTGTGATCTGATCTCACCAGTGAGGGGTATACTTCCGGTGTTGAACATTGTGCTCCCATGTTCGTGATGATGAGATCAAGTATGTTATCTCCTCTTGTGGGGATGGTGACTAGTTGTTCCATGGCATTTGAGTTTATGAATTCCAGGAACTTTTGGACTAGGGTGTTTGGGCTTGAGTAGTGTTCCCAGTCTATATTAGGGTAATTGAAGTCACCTAGTATGATGGTGTTTGGTGATACATTTATCCCCTCTAGTGTTTTCAGGAAGGCCATGTGAGGTTCCTGAGTTTGTGAGGGTGGCCTGTAACATGCTACAATTTGCAGAGCAGTCTTGCCTATGGTTAATTGCACCTGGATGGTCTCCGATGCATCATGCATTGCCACCAGTCTTGAGGTGTGGGTGTCCTTGATGAATATGGATACCCCCCCTCCTTTCTTGGTATTGTCCGGATTTTGGGGCGGAGCATGATATGAGGTAAAACCTGAAAGCTGGGGTGCTCTCAGGAGCCTTGAACCAGGTTTCTGTCACAGCACAGACATCGATGTTCTCCATACTGAGAAGGGCCTCGAGTGCGTGCATTTTGAGATTTAGACTTCTGGCATTGAGCAGCATTACCCTTAGTTTTTTTCCTTTTTTGTGTTCTAGGGTGGTAGGTTTAGAATTTGAGCCTTGCCTAAAAAAGGCACTATGGGGTGGCAAGAGCCTTTGCCAATATCCGGAATCCCAGGGGTGACAGGTGCAAGCCGTCCCTTGCGAAGCAGCGTGGCTTGTCCAGCATGTCATCTCAGGCAGACAGATACTGGATCCCCTTTGAATGACACCAGTGTTTAAGCCAATTGTTAAAGCTGATCATCTTATCTCTGTATTGTGGCATCATTCTTGGTGAAGGTAGGATACTGCTCAAGGTCAGGGTCATACCTGCCTGGGCTACATAATCAGAGAGCTCCTCAATGTCTCTTTTCATGTAGTCCAAGGAGGTACGTCTCAGGTCGTTTACACCAGCGTGGACAATGACTGAGTCATATTTGTACCTGCTGTTGAGAGACCTGAGTGCTTGCGTTATGTGGCGGATTCTAGCGCCCGACAGACAGCTTACTGTGACCTTCTCCTTACTCAGTCTGGTGAGCGGGACGTCAGTGTGTCTGACTATGGAGTCACCAATGACTAGTGTGTCTGGCATTGTGTTTGGCCTTAAGGGCTGTGACTGTTTGACACTCTGACTGTGAAGTCTATGTGTTGCAGGTGTTGTGTTCTGAGGTGGTGGTTGTTTGGGTGTCTGCTTTGGTGGCCTCTGCTGTTTTGGTAGATTTTTGATCAGAGCCTCCGAGTATGTCTTTGTGTGTTTATGTGTATGATTTGAGGTTGTAATGGTACTATGTGAGACTGGGTCTATAGTGTGTGTGGTAACCTTCTCCTCCTGTCTGGTCTTGCCAGTCCTATGTTGAGAGAGCTCAGCCTCCAGTTTGGCCGTATAGTTGCATCTCTCGCATGTATTTGTGTTTTGTGGGAGGAGGAGAGGGTTGTCTGTGTACATGAGGCAATTGTAACATTGCCTCAATATTCCCAGGTTCACCAGCTGAGCAGGAGAGGACACTAGCAACTGATCCCTCGACATGCTAGAAGGATAGACATAAAACTTTAAAAAAGATTCCGGGGGATGTGGGTGACCGAGAAATGGGGGGTTGCCTTTTTGGGGTGCTATCTATAAGAGTGCCGTATCAAGGGTAATAAGTACTGTAGGAGCAAGTGCTAGGTTTAACAGATAGAGAATAGTCTACTTAGAGTCAAGTAGAGATGATCTTTTTAGTTATAGGATACGCTGATTAGATCAGTAGTATAGTCGAGGAAGGTAGTTTCAAGGGAAAATTTGAAGAGTGGACTTTAGGTAGCCGAATAGTTTAAACCTGCTTAACGCGTTGCCCTAGTGTGCAACAGTGGCAACTCACGCTAAATCGCTAAATCAGCTAATGCGCTAAAGCGTGCTTTATAGCAGGGGCTGGAAAAGACAGGAAATGACCCAAAATGGCCAATAAACTACAAGTTACTGCCTTAAACCACTCCTCTGAGGACAAACAGGCAGCTCAGTACTCCCTACTCCCACTAGTGAGTAAAGAAACTACCCCTTGACCAAACAAGGAAAATGGAGAAAACAGGAACCAAGACAAAGCCCAGGGATCAGCAAAATCTGGTCTCTGGAACACTAGTTAGGAAAGTATGGAAAGCAAGGATATTTTTTGTTTTTTCAAGTTTTTTTTACAGAAAAGCAGAAAACACAATAAATGCTATGATTTTCGACTAAATGCTATCAAAAGCTAGTACACTTGAGTGTATTAGCCTGTAGTTTAACTTTTAGGCAAAACTTAAACTAGCAAGTGCAGTAAACAGTTTTAGCTTATAAACACAGTAAAAACAGTGCAAACTTTGATAAAACAAGCAGAAACAGTAGTCGAAAGGCACAAAAAGTCGAAAAAAGCCAAGAAAAATACTTAAAATCTGGAAAGGTAGTCTTTTCTGGTCTCTGCTGCTAGAGGAACACTGCTGGCCACCACGAGGAGCTGTGCTGAGTTCTCAATAGCTGGAAAAGCCTGCCAAAGCGTGCTTTATAGCAGGGGGCTGGAAAAGACAAGAAATGACCCAAAATGGCCAATAAACTACAAGTTACTGCCTTAAACCACTCCTCTGAGGACAAACAGGCAGCTCAGTACTCCCTACTCCCACTAGTGAGTAAAGAAACTACCCCTTGACCAAACAAGGAAAATGGAGAAAACAGGAACCGAGACAAAGCCCAGGGATCAGCAAAATCTGGTCTCTGGAACACTAGTTAGGAAAGTATGGAAAGCAAGGATATTTTTTTTGTTTTTTTCAAGTTTTTTTTTACAGAAAAGCAGAAAACACAATAAATGCTATGATTTTCGACTAAATGCTATCAAAAGCTAGTACACTTGAGTGTATTAGCCTGTAGTTTAACTTTTAGGCAAAACTTAAACTAGCAAGTGCAGTAAACAGTTTTAGCTTATAAACACAGTAAAAACAGTGCAAACTTTGATAAAACAAGCAGAAACAGTAGTCGAAAGGCACAAAAAGTCGAAAAAAGCCAAGAAAAATACTTAAAATCTGGAAAGGTAGTCTTTTCTGGTCTCTGCTGCTAGAGGAACACTGCTGGCCACCACGAGGAGCTGTGCTGAGTTCTCAATAGCTGGAAAAGCCCGCCAAAGCGTGCTTTATAGCAGGGGGCTGGAAAAGACAAGAAATGACCCAAAATGGCCAATAAACTACAAGTTACTGCCTTAAACCACTCCTCTGAGGACAAACAGGCAGCTCAGTACTCCCTACTCCCACTAGTGAGTAAAGAAACTACCCCTTGACCAAACAAGGAAAATGGAGAAAACAGGAACCGAGACAAAGCCCAGGGATCAGCAAAATCTGGTCTCTGGAACACTAGTTAGGAAAGTATGGAAAGCAAGGATATTTTTTTGTTTTTTTCAAGTTTTTTTACAGAAAAGCAGAAAACACAATAAATGCTATGATTTTCGACTAAATGCTATCAAAAGCTAGTACACTTGAGTGTATTAGCCTGTAGTTTAACTTTTAGGCAAAACTTAAACTAGCAAGTGCAGTAAACAGTTTTAGCTTATAAACACAGTAAAAACAGTGCAAACTTTGATAAAACAAGCAGAAACAGTAGTCGAAAGGCACAAAAAGTCGAAAAAGCCAAGAAAAATACTTAAAATCTGGAAAGGTAGTCTTTTCTGGTCTCTGCTGCTAGAGGAGCACTGCTGGCCACCACGAGGAGCTGTGCTGAGTTCTCAATAGCTGGAAAAGCCCGCCAAAGCGTGCTTTATAGCACGGGGCTGGAAAAGACAGGAAATGACCCAAAATGGCCAATAAACTACAAGTTACTGCCTTAAACCACTCCTCTGAGGACAAACAGGCAGCTCAGTACTCCCTACTCCCACTAGTGAGTAAAGAAACTACCCCTTGACCAAACAAGGAAAATGGAGAAAACAGGAACCAAGACAAAGCCCAGGGATCAGCAAAATCTGGTCTCTGGAACACTAGTTAGGAAAGTCTGGAAAGCAAGGATATTTTTTTGTTTTTTTCAAGTTTTTTACAGAAAAGCAGAAAACACAATAAATGCTATGATTTTCGACTAAATGCTATCAAAAGCTAGTACACTTGAGTGTATTAGCCTGTAGTTTAACTTTTAGGCAAAACTTAAACTAGCAAGTGCAGTAAACAGTTTTAGCTTATAAACACAGTAAAAACAGTGCAAACTTTGATAAAACAAGCAGAAACAGTAGTCGAAAGGCACAAAAAGTCGAAAAAGCCAAGAAAAATACTTAAAATCTGGAAAGGTAGTCTTTTCTGGTCTCTGCTGCTAGAGGAACACTGCTGGCCACCACGAGGAGCTGTGCTGAGTTCTCAATAGCTGGAAAAGCCCGCCAAAGCGTGCTTTATAGCAGTGGGCTGGAAAAGACAGGAAATGACCCAAAATGGCCAATAAACTACAAGTTACTGCCTTAAACCACTCCTCTGAGGACAAACAGGCAGCTCAGTACTCCCTACTCCCACTAGTGAGTAAAGAAACTACCCCTTGACCAAACAAGGAAAATGGAGAAAACAGGAACCAAGACAAAGCCCAGGGATCAGCAAAATCTGGTCTCTGGAACACTAGTTAGGAAAGTATGGAAAGCAAGGATATTTTTTTGTTTTTTTCAAGTTTTTTACAGAAAAGCAGAAAACACAATAAATGCTATGATTTTCGACTAAATGCTATCAAAAGCTAGTACACTTGAGTGTATTAGCCTGTAGTTTAACTTTTAGGCAAAACTTAAACTAGCAAGTGCAGTAAACAGTTTTAGCTTATAAACACAGTAAAAACAGTGCAAACTTTGATAAAACAAGCAGAAACAGTAGTCGAAAGGCACAAAAAGTCGAAAAAGCCAAGAAAAATACTTAAAATCTGGAAAGGTAGTCTTTTCTGGTCTCTGCTGCTAGAGGAACACTGCTGGCCACCACGAGGAGCTGTGCTGAGTTCTCAATAGCTGGAAAAGCCCGCCAAAGCGTGCTTTATAGCAGGGGGCTGGAAAAGACAGGAAATGACCCAAAATGGCCAATAAACTACAAGTTACTGCCTTAAACCACTCCTCTGAGGACAAACAGGCAGCTCAGTACTCCCTACTCCCACTAGTGAGTAAAGAAACTACCCCTTGACCAAACAAGGAAAATGGAGAAAACAGGAACCAAGACAAAGCCCAGGGATCAGCAAAATCTGGTCTCTGGAACACTAGTTAGGAAAGTATGGAAAGCAAGGATCCAGTAGCATTTAGCATCTACATGTGAAAATGCATACACAAGGGCTTTTCCTCAAATCTTGGTACTTGCTGGAAGTCATAAAACAATAAAACACTTGCAAGATAATGCAGAAAGTTCCGTAGTTTTAGACATTGTGTCTCCATGCTGCCATAAAGTAATTTAATATCAGCTATTTTTTCTGAAGTTAACCTCTTGTGTTCCAGTTTTCACTATTAAAATATATACATTCAAACAGTTACAATAGTGTATGTACATTTCTGTTCCCTTCCAGCAGGGCATGCTGTGGATCCATGTTTAAACAGCACTTTTTAAAATACCTCTTCAGCACGCATGTCTGTATCAACTATCTTATGACATACAGTTTAATACATTTGTAACACAAGCATATGAATCATGTTGATATTCACAATGACATATAATTACTTACAAAATTCTAAATAGCTGGGCTGGCAGTATCTCCTTTCATGACATTTCTCCCCCCCCCCCTCGAAAGACTCAAGCTAGTTTTTCAAATGACCCTTAAAAAATGTTGCTTGAGAGGGATGAGCCTATCTGGGAATACATTACCCCATTCCCTATCTTGAGATTCCAGCTGCAGTGTCATTGCTGTCCCCAGTACAGTGTTGCACTGTCTGATCATGTGCCTGCAATCCTTGGCTCCACTATAGTAATTTCGGATTTTGTTGGCTGGCTCCCTGTAGCCATAGATCCCACTCAGTCTTGTCCTACCTCTTACTGCAAATACTTAGCACCAAGGCATCTCTATCATGGTACAGTTTCATGGTGTTAAGATGATACAATTTTTGCCCCTTCCTCCTGCCTAGCAGTTCATAGGTTCATAGGTTGGTACTAGGCTATCGGCCCTAGGGCCTATGCAAGCCTAGCCATAACAATTCCCTGGATATTTCTTATAGGTTCATAGGTTGGTACTAGGCTATCGGCCCTAGGGCCTATGCAAGCCTAGCCATAACAATTTCCTGGATATTTCTTATAGGTTCATACCATGTAGTTAAAGCAATAACCTTCCATACCACTTTGAAGGGTCCCTCAAAGCTGCCTGCAGCTTGTTGTGTCTGACGGGAATAAGAACCATAACCTGCTGCCTCACAGCATACTCTCTACCTTGAGCATTCCTGTTATACCAGACCTTTTTCTACTGTTGGGCATCTGACAGGTTCTCCTGAACTTAACTGTAAATCCGAAGAAACGCAAGAGTGACAGTCCAATGGGACAAGGGAAAATGAGCTGGAGATAAGTAAAGGTATTCTAAACTTATCTTTGTCCTGGACGCTTTCCATTTCTCTTTATTTCAGAAAGGTCTAAGTTTTATACCTACAGCAAGTGATGACTTGGTATCTGCTTTAACTGACTTGAAACAGTTTGTTAGAAGTATAAATCTTAAGCTTTTATTTAAAGTGTCTTGTTTTCTCCTGGACTTAACCCATGAGTTCCCTGAGCCTTGTCCTGAGGTTTAGGACATATGCCACAACAGACTCCTTGTGGGATTTATATTCACCCTCCCACACATCACAAATCAAATCTAGAGGTCCCCTCACCCTTTGCCCATACAGCAGCTCAAAGGGTGAAAAACTTGTGGATTCCTCAGACACCTCTCTGTAAGCAAACAGGTGGGGCAAATATTTGTCCCACTCCCTCTTAATTTGGTCTGCAAATGCCTGTAGCATGGTATCTACGGTAGAGTTTAACCTCTCAACCAGACCATTAGTCTGGGGATGGTAGGAGGTGGTCTTCAGGTGCTTCAACCCACAGTGCTTCCACAGACAAGCCAACAGGTCTGACATGAAATTGGTACCTTTGTCATTCAGTATTTCTTTTGGGAAACCTGGCCTGCTGAAAATCTCTAACAAAGCATTTGCCACTTTTTCTGCCTCAGTGGAGGACTGAGCCACCGCCTCAGGGTATCTGGTAGCATAATCTACTATTACTAGGATATACTTCTTCCCTGTGAAACTTGGGGTACTCAGAGGCCACACAATATCCATAGCTACCCTCTGAAATGACTCCTCAGTCACAGGCAAAGGTATCAAATGAGCTTTCACCTTATCTCCTGCCTTGCCTACTTTTTGGCACTGCTCACAGTACCTGCAATACCTTGTTACATCTCTGGAAATCCCAGGCCAATAAACGTTCTGCATAATGCATCTCTTTGTATGCTTTTTACCCATATGACCTGCAAAGGGAGTGTCATGAGCTATGGCTAGAAGTACAAGATGTTAGGCTCTGGGCACTACCAAATGCTGTATTCTTTCACCCTCTAGTCCTTCATCAGGGGTCCACTCTCTCTATACAGTAACCCTTTGACCCAGTATACAGATTCCTCTTTTCCTTGAAAATCAGGTGCCTCACTGGCTACCTCCCTCAGTCCTTGTAATGTAAGGTCTGAGAGCTGAGCCTGTCTCAACTCTCTCTTTGTAACCATTATCAGCTCCCCTTCCACAGGAATTCTGGTATTTTCTGACTCACTGTCAGCTTGGGTACTACTACTCACCTCTGCCATTGTAGTCAGCCTGTCCAAGGAAACATCAGTACCCACAAGCAGCTATGGCTCACCTTCAGTCTCACTGCTACAGGATAGCTCCTTCCCTGAAGTAACCACCACACCAGTCCTGGCTTCAAGTCTGCGGTCTGTCTGGGTCCCCCCCAGGCTACCAGTCACACATGCTTGTCTCCAAGCCTGACTGTATGTTACTGCATGCACACCGATTACTGCATTATCAAAATCATTCCCTATTAGGACACCTGCAGGGATATCCTCAAACACACCTAATTGCTTGCTTCCTTTTCCATCCTCCCAGTCAAGGAGAACCCTAGCCAAAGGTATTCGGAATGGTGTCCCTCCTAAAGCTCTGACTGGCGTAGACTGCCCAAGCAAGTAGTGCTCCTCTTTAACCATTGCAGGCTTCACAATGGTTAGGTCAGAGGCTGTGCCTCTCTTAGCAGTGGCCTTTTTCCCATTTACTAAGATAGGATATTACCTCTTATGGTAGTTTGGTACCCTTCTTGTCTCCAAACAACTTACTGCTGGCATTCTGTCATTCCCACTTACTGGCTCTCCCACATATTGTCACCTCCCTGGCCAACGTGGACATCTATATGCTACATGACCCCACTGGTTGCATTTAAAACATTTAACCCTTGGTCCTTGCCATGCACCTGAACTAGTGGCTTCCCCTGCTACTGGAAGACTCTGCTGGGGCAGTTTAGGCTGCCCAACATGGGCTCCCTTAGACCCATGAGCAGCACTGGGTATCCATTTCCTGTGTTGTGATGCCCTGCTTGCTAGGTATAGGTCTCCCTTTTTCCCCAATTCATCTGCTGTGTTACATTCTCTATCCACTAACCAGATTACCATGTTCTCAGGCAAAGCTCTTCAAAAGTGGTGACCTGACACCCACTCACCCATCTATGAAAATAAGTGCTAAACTCAGCAATATATTCACACACACTTTCATCTGCCTTGCATCTGCTATAAGCTTCGGGTGTTAACTTAAAACACTCCAATAAACAAATTTTAACAGTATTATAATTTAAGCAATCAGTGCCAGACAATTTAGAAATAGCAGTTACAGCTTTACCATGGAGTAAGGGGGTCAGGAACTGTATCCTGAGCCCTTGGTCAACAATATACTGTCTACACACCCTTTCAAACATATGAATAAAACTATCAAAATGATCACCCTCTTTATATTGTGGAAGAAATTTACTGACCTTTGTTGCTTCTGGGGTTCAGTTACTCCCTTCCCCATTACCTATGTGACCCTGATGAAGAGTCAGTATCTTCTTTTCATGTTCCCTCTGCCTCTCATTCTCTTCAGCTTCCAGATGTCTCAGTCTCTCTGCTGATTCTATTGCCATCTGTTTCTCCTTTTCTTCAGCCTCTAAACAACGCAGTCTCTCTACTGATTCTAGTTCCAACTGTTTGGCCTCCAGTTCAAGTTTCTTTAATGCCAGATGGATTTTTAAGTCCTCTGAATAAAGGTTGAATTGTCCAGTTTCTGAGAGTTGCACCTCCCCAAGGCCAGTCTGGTTGCCTTTCTAGTTGATGGTCTGTGATGCAGCTGTAGCCAAAACTGCAATCATTACTGCTTTAGTCAGGTTGACATGCACCAGTCCTTTGGCCTGGCACATCTCAGCCAACTGGCTCCTTGCCAGCTTGCTATACTCCTCTGCTGGCATCCTTGCCTGCTCTCCCTGACTAACTATTCTAACAAAAAATAAATAAAACTATTGTGATGTGAAACTCTAAATGTTCACTGTGTGGCTGATTGAGAGTACAAACACCTCCTTCAGTGACCACTGTTTACAGGCTACAGGAATTCAATATCCACATCACTGAATCCCAAAATGTGGATATCCCACCACTGCTAGCCAATATATGTGATGTCCCCCCTCTGGCCCAGTAATTAAGGAGCCTCAATTCTCAACACTAGCACCAGTGGGGGATGTACATTGGGAAGATGAGAGGTACACACACAGTATTTCTGCTCTGCATCAAGTTGAATTTCCCTTAAGAGCACACAGAGACCACAATCAGTCTGGCACTGGTTTCTCCCTCTTTCTCCAAATCCCCAATAAGAATCCCCACTGACACAGCTATAGGGTTGAGATCCCAGCTGCATGACCAAGCCAAGACCTCCAGCACCCTCTCTGTCCAACCAGTGCTTCTTGTCCCTGCCCAAGTAGCTGACACACACACACTCTTTGAGGTTTGAGTTATACATATACAAACACCTGAGAAAGGCTGGTACAGGTTTACTAGCTATTCCCACTTCTGCCAAGACTAAAGGTAGTTATTATTGCCACCAGCCAACTCTTTATCAGCTACTTTAAGGCCCTTAACAAAGGGTGTCCAATCTTACTATGTAAAATGGTAGTTTGACCAAGAGCAAGGCTATTAGGAGTGGTCTACAAAGTGTCATCAAATAAATATGCAAGTTCTCTAAGAACTTAAATATGTCTCACAAAGATCAGCCACAATGAAATGTTTAAATATATTTAATAATAAATAATAAAAGGACAAAAGAATACTAAATATATATGTGCAGTGATATCAGTGTTCAAAATCACAGGAAATATTTAAAACAACATTGCAGGACAGTCTCAAATAAATAAAGAAAAATATCTAACCTAAGCTTTTCTATATTCCTGACTATATCTAAAACAATTATACTGTCCCTAGTACACTTACTTTAAAGCAAGCAAGGCAGATGTGGTGAGTGGATCTTGATGTTGTCAGGTCAAAGATAAATACAGAATACTGTTTCTCACTAAGAGACTTCCCAAAATTAATATCTCAAATATTGCTGGATAGGTTGCAGAATGGCATCATTTCTTGTCATCTGACTCTATCCCAGGTGAAAAACAACTACTAATGCAGCTGTGGCATTTATCATCTACCTCTGAAAATATATACCCAAGGGCTTTTCCTTAAATCATGGTACTTGCTGGAAGTCATAAAACAATAAAACAATTGCTAGACAATGCAGAAAGTTCCCTAATTTTAGACATTGTGTCTCCTTGCTGCCATAAAGTAGATTCATTTCAGCTATTTTTCTGAAGTTAACCTCTTGTGTTCCAGTTTCCACTGTTAAAATATATGCATTCAAACAGTTACAATAGTGTATGTACATTTCTTCTCCCTTCCAGCAGGGCATGTTGTGGATCCATTTTTAAACAGCACTTTGTAAAATACCTCTTCAGCACACGTCTGTACAAACCCTTATATGACATACAGTGCTAATATATTTGTAACACAAGCATATGAATCATGGTGATATTCACAAATGACATATAATTATTTACAAAATTCCAGATAGCTGGGCTGGCAGTATCTCCTTTCATGAAATTACCTCTGGTAAGATAATGGACCAGCTGTTCCAGGATGCTGGTATTAATGAAGTTTAGGAATCACATGGCTTGTGCATTAGAAGTAGTGTAGGATTCCCAATCTATAGAGGGGTAGTTAAGATCCCCTATGAAGATTGCTTTGGGTTGAATGATGAGGGACTCTAGTACATTGAGATAGGTAGCATGGGTTTCCTGGGACATGGAGACCATGTAGCCTTACATATAAGTTGCAAGGATATGGTACAAGATCCTGTTTATGGTGAGTTGCACATGTATGAGTTCCAGTGGATCATATGCTTTAACTAGTCTGGATGTGATGCTGTTTTTAATACAGAATGAGACTCCTCACCTTTAGTTCCCTCCTGTACAGTACCTGGTCTAAAGGTGTGAAAGGCATTATAACCTTTCACTGCCGGAGTACTATCAGTGATTTTAAACCATGTCTCCATTACTACACAAATCTCTACACTCTCCAGGGAAGGCTTGCAGGGAGTGAAGTTTCTTGTTCAGATTTCTAGAATTGAGCAGTACCACCTTCAGATATTCCTTTGTGGGTTCAGTTAAGTCAGGAGGTTTCTCAGTTTAGCATTGCCTAAACAAGGCACTATGGGGTGAAAAAGGTCTTTGCCAAAATCTGAAAGCCCAGTGGTGATAAGTGCAGACCATCCCTGGAAAATCAGCATGGTCTGGCAACCATATCCTCCCAGGCTATCAAATATCATACCCTCTTGGACTGACACCAGAAGCTAAGCCAATTGTTAAAACTGTCACTCATCCGGTCAGGATAAAACAGACAAGAGGTTGTTGGTTCAGTTCAAGCAGCTTTATTACACACAAACACATCAGGAATGAGGCTTTGTAACAAACTTGAATGAACTTATAAACAGACTACATGGTGACACTCTGGCTGTTCTCTCAAAATGGCACTGCTGCCTGCACGTGGTCACTATTTACATGCACGTGCTACATCTGGAAATGCTTCTTAAAGGTACATACACATGCTCTGTTCTACAAAAAACAGTCATTTTCTGTTAGTAATGTGGCATCATCCTTGGCGAAGGCAGTATGCTTCTCACTGCTAGGTTCATACCTACTGAAACACATAATCAGCAAGTTCAATCATGTCTTGCTTTACATAGTCAAGGGAGGTATGTCTCAGGTCATTAACACCCATACGAACTATGACAGAGTCATACTGGTGCCTGTGGTTCAATGACCTGAGTGCCTGTGTGACTTGATGAATCCTAGCTGTAGAAAGGCAGCTACCGTGACTCTGTACTTAGTCTGGTGAGGGCGGACATCACTGTGTCTCACTACAGAATCAACAATGACCAGGAATTTTGGTTATGTGTTGGTTTACCTTAAGGGCTTAGCAGATGAAGGACTGGATCCAGTGTTACTTTACCTATAAGTACCTCAGCAGAAGTAGTTTTATGTGTAGGGTCTTTACTCTGTGCAGAAGGCGTGATGCAGCTTTCACTGACAAGCTCTATAGAATAAGTTTTGGTTGTATGAGAGAGTTTTGCCTTCAGTGGTAAAGTGTATTTACACCTCTCAAGTACTTTATCTGTTTCATTAAGACTACATGGATTGTCAGTGTACATGAAGCAATTGCTACAATGCCTCAGCATGCCCATCTTAACCAGACTGGCCACAGAGATAGACAGGAAGTGCATGTCCATGGCTACTGATCTACTAGGGAGGAGTGAGGGAAATTTAAGTATTGAATAGGTCAATAACACAAAGGACTTGATGAGCAATGCTCACCTATGCACAAACGAGATGGTCTAGTAGTTAAAAAATCTATCTAGACAGTAAGTGTATTTTAAGAGAAACACACTATGAGAAATTGGCATCTACACAGATTACAAGTGGGAATTATGCTGTGAGATATTGGTGTCTGCAGATCACTGCTAGGCACTGTTGTGTGGAAAGCAGCCCTTATAAGTACAGAATGTAAAAAATGCCAAAACGTTTATATATTCAGCAGAGAAAAGGTCAAGTAAAACAGCACCGACAAAAACAATGCAAAAAACAAGTGCCAGAACAGTGGATATGGTAGTGTAAGTCTTAGCTTGATCATAGGTTATGAGCCAAGCACTGTGCAACTGTGATGCTTAAATGTCAGATGAGATTCGATAAAAATAAAAAACACACACTGCCTGTGGCCAGTCAAAAACAGCACACTTTTCTTTCCTTTACACAATCTTGGGCCACAAAATGACTCAGCTCTCCTCTACTCTCATTAATGTGGAAATAAGGCAATTCTAATTAAAGCCCATAAAAAATGTCAAAAAGTGAAGATATTCAACATAGAAACATTCAATTAATGTATCAAAAAAAAAAAAACTAGTGTCAAAACAGTGAATATGGTAATGTAAGTCTTAGCTTTTGTAGAGTTTAGCAGAAACCAGCAACACTCTTCTTCTCAAGTAGTATAGTCACCAAATGCCGTCAAATGCTTCAGGCACAGATGTTCAAATTTTAAACAAGCTAGCCCTCTAGGCAATCAAATAAAGGTAGAATAAGACTTACACCAGCAATACCCAGCTCAGAAGAGTGTAGGCTATCTTCTCCTGCCACTAGAGTGTAGACCACAAACCTTCCTTATGTAAAATAATTGGTTTTGAGCCCAAATACTTAAACCAGAACTAAGGCACTTTTAGAATAACAGACACATTAAGCTGACATTAAGTCAGAACAAAAACACTTAGAATAACAGACACAATAAGCCTTCAGTAGCAATTCTCAGCTCAGAAGGGTGGAGTCTACCTTCTCCTTCCACAAGAGTGTAGACCTCAGACCATCCTAATGTAAAATAACTGGTTTGGAACCCAAATACATAAACCAGAACTAAGGCACTTTTAGAATAACAGACACATTAAGCTTTCAGCTAGGAATTCCCAACTCAAAAAGGTGTAAGCTATCCTCTCCTGCAACAACAGTGTAGACCGCAAACCACCCTAATGTAAGATAACTAATTTGGAACCCAAGTGCTTATATCAGAACTAAGAGGCTTAGAATAGCAGCTACAATGTATTCAAGCTGCTACCAAGCAGAAATAATTGCAGCAGAATAAATGCAACAGAACACTTTAAGAATGTGCAGCAAAAAGCTAAATAAAGTAGGAATAAGCACAAGTACAGCAGAACAAAGTGTAATTATTTTAATTATTTATTTGTTTTTAGTAAGTGGGAAGGTAGAAAGAAGATAATTCAGATTTAAAAGACTGGGGGCTGGGGTGCTCCACAGTTTCCTTTTTCTGTTCTCTGACTCCATCCTCTAAATGGACCTTAGCTTTCCAGGTTCAAGCAGACTCACCTGCAGGGATTCAAACTGATGTATCAAGAATCTGTGTTGTATTTTATTGTGTACAATAAAACTTTCAAATTATTGTAGAGAGAGGTGAAGAGTTATTTATTTGCAGCAGTCGTATAAATGACTTTCCTCTTCGGTTAACTGAAAAGGAAGTGATTTCAATACTTACAGAGTCCATAATGTTCCTTTCAGTTTCCCACAGCATTTCATGTGTATGCAAATGTATTTTAGTAGTTTTGTTAGCAGTTTTTTCCCCAAGTTTCTCATTATCTACGTCTCTCGTGAGATAAGGAGTGTCCTTCACACGTCTAGCACAGTGTATGTCCTATTCGTTGCTATCGTGAGATAAGGAGTGTCCTTCACACGTCTAGCACAGTGTATGTCCTATTCGTTGCTGTCGTGAGATAAGGAGTGTCCCTCACACATCTAGCACAGTGTATGTCCTATTCGTTCCTATCGTGAGATAAGGAGTGTCCTTCACACGTCTAGCACAGTGTATATCCTATTCGTTGCTATCGTGAGATAAGGAGTGTCCTTCACACGTCTAGCACAGTGTATGTCCTATTCGTTGCTATCGTGAGATAAGGAATGTCCCTCACATGTCTAGCACAGTGTATATCCTATTTGTTGCTATTGTGAGATAAGGAGTGTCCTTCACAGGTCTAGCACAGTGTATGTCCTATTCGTTGCTATCGTGAGATAAGGAGTGTCCTCCACACGTCTAGCACACTGTATATCCTATTCGTTGCTAACGTGAGATAAGGAGTGTCCTTCACACGTTTAGCACAGTGTATATCCTATTCGTTGCTATCGTGAGATAAGGAGCGTCCTTCACACGTCTAGCACAGTGTATATCCTATTCGTTGCTATCGTGAGATAAGGAGTGTCCTTCACACATCTAGCACAGTGTATATCCTATTCGTTGCTATCGTGAGATAAGGAGTGTCCTTCACACGTCTAGCACAGTGTATGTCCTATTCGTTGCTATCGTGAGATAAGGAATGTCCCTCACACGTCTAGCACAGTGTATATCCTATTTGTTGCTATTGTGAGATAAGGAGTGTCCTTCACAGGTCTAGCACAGTGTATGTCCTATTCGTTGCTATCATGAGATAAGGAGTATCCCTCAAACGTCTAGCACAGTGTATATCCTATTCGTTGCTATCGTGAGATAAGGAGTGTCCTTCACACGTCTAGCACAGTGTATATCCTATTCATTGCTATCGTGAGATAAGGAGTGTCCTTCACACGTCTAGCACAGTGTATATCCTATTCGTTGCTATCGTGAGATAAGGAGTGTCCTTCACACGTCTAGCACAGTGTATGTCCTATTCGTTGCTATTGTGAGATAAGGAGTGTCCTTCACACGTCTAGCACAGTGTACATCCTATTCGTTGCTATCGTGAGATAAGGAGTGTCCCTCACACGTCTAGCACAGTGTATATCCTATTCATTGCTATCATGAGATAAGGAGTGACCTTCACACGTCTAGCACAGTGTATATCCTATTCGTTGCTATCGTGAGATAAGGAGTGTCCTTCACACGTCTAGCACAGTGTATATCCTATTCGTTGCTATCGTGAGATAAGGAGTGTCCTTCACACGTCTAGCACAGTGTATATCCTATTCGTTGCTATCGTGAGATAAGGAGTGTCCCTCACATGTCTAGCACAGTGTATGTCCTATTCGTTGCTATCGTGAGATAAGGAGTGTCCCTCACACGTCTAGCACAGTGTATATCCTATTCGCTGCTATCGTGAGATAAGGAGTGTCCTTCACACGTCTAGCACAGTGTATATCCTATTCATTGCTATCGTGACATAAGGAGTGTCCATCACATGTCTAGCACAATGTATGTCCTATTCGTTGCTATCGTGAGATAAGGAGTGTCCTTCACACGTCTAGCACAGTGTATATCCTATTCGTTGCTATCGTGAGATAAGGAGTGTCCTTCACACGTCTAGCACAGTGTATATCCTATTCGTTGCTATCGTGAGATAAGGAGTGTCCTTCACACGTCTAGCACAGTGTATATCCTATTCGTTGCTATCGTGAGATAAGGAGTGTCCCTCACACGTCTAGCACAGTGTATATCCTGTTCGTTGCTATCGTGAGATAAGGAGTGTCCTTCACACGTCTAGCACAGTGTATATCCTGTTCGTTGCTATCGTGAGATAAGGAGTGTCCTTCACACGTCTAACACAGTGTATATCCTATTCGTTGCTATCGTGAGATAAGGAGTGTCCTTCACACATCTAGCACATTGTATATCCTATTCATTGCTATCGTGAGATAAGGAGTGTCCCTCACATGTCTAGCACAGTGTATGTCCTATTCGTTGCTATCGTGAGATAAGGAGTGTCCCTCACATGTCTAGCACAGTGTATATCCTATTCGTTGCTATCGTGAGATAAGGAGTGTCCTTCACACGACTAGCACAGTGTATATCCTATTCATTGCTATCGTGAGATAAGGAGTGTCCCTCACACGTCTAGCACAGTGTATGTCCTATTCGTTGCTATCGTGAGATAAGGAGTGTCCCTCACACGTCTAGCACAGTGTATATCCTATTCGTTGCTATCGTGAGATAAGGAGTGTCCTTCACACGTCTAGCACAGTGTATGTCCTATTCATTGCTATCGTGAGATAAGGAGTGTCCTTCACACGTCTAGCACAGTGTATATCCTATTCGTTGCTATCATGAGATAAGGAGTGTCCCTCACATGTCTAGCACAGTGTATATCCTATTCGTTGCTATCGTGAGATAAGGAGTGTCCTTCACACGTCTAGCACAGTGTATATCCTATTTATCGTGAGATAAGGAGTGTCCTTCACACGTCTAGCACAGTGTATATCCTATTCATTGCTATCGTGAGATAAGGAGTGTCCTTCACACGTCTAGCACAGTGTATATCCTATTCGTTGCTATCGTGAGATAAGGAGTGTCCTTCGCACGTCTAGCACAGTGTATGTCCTATTCGTTGCTATCGTGAGATAAGGAGTGTCCTTCACACGTCTAGCACAGTGTATATCATATTCTTTGCTAGGTAGTCACTGCAGATTCTTGGTACCGTCTTATATTGATGTACTCAAAGACCAATAACCTTGAAATGATATTCAAACACACTTGGTAAGTGGCTACAACTAAAATTGCATGATCTCAGTTAAAGAACATACGCCTAATGTATGCTGGGGCGCAACAGATATTACATTGCAAATGAATTCCACAGACACTATACAACTTCATCTCAAAAGGCCATCAAAGGTGAAAATCTGTTATAATGACAATAGCCAAATACTTAGATGACCACCAGTTGTTCAAAAGGACCAGTAAGATTTGATTCAACACTAAGTCCCAGTATCATTAAACAAAGACACATTCAGATGGAGCAATCAGATGTAACTTAAGTAAAAATTAAACTAGATACTCCTACTGAATCTCCCATTTGATATCTTTTGTGAATGTCACACAGCTTTGCCTTTAAAGAATTTTGGAGTGGAACTACTAGACTGTCTGTAAAACTTACTTGGATTAAATGCTTGGTGCCGCAACAATAGAGCTCTCTTGTGTGCTCCTTAACTTGTGTTCCTGTTTCTTTAGTATGCAACTAATGTCATCACTGTGGGGCTAGCCTTTTCCTATTTTTGCCGATCTGAAATGGTGTAGTCATGTTCTTCCTTTATTCCTCACTACTGGGGAGACCAAACAAGTCTAACTTCTCCTCTTCCCTCTCTCTCTGTGCATCTCATCTCCTCTCTTAATCCTAGGCTCACCTGAATCCCATGGGCAGCCACTCATAATCTTGACTAATAATTAATGTCTTTTTGTGAACCTTGATTATTAATATTACTAATAACCGAGCTTGTTTCTAGTTCAGATTTCCCGCCAGCATTTTGGTCTCCTCTGATTTCTCCCATTACTTTTGTAAATTAGACTGCAGTTCTCTTTCTAGAGAAGCATTACCTGGGAAGAAATGTGCATTTTGCACCCTCCTATGAGTATCACAGTAGCTTATTTGTTAAATAAATTTGCTTTGTAAAATAGACAGTGTAAACCTACTTTATATTTCTCGGTTCACCTATTTCTCACCTGTGATGATTATGTATAATTTCAGTTTTGCATGGTTGCATTAGCTATAGTATTTAAGTACTGTTACATGTGTATGTGTATACACACACACACACACACACACACACACACACACACACACACACACACACACACACACACACGCACGCACGCACACACACACATGCATACCTACATGCATGTACAAATGTGTCTGCACATACATACATGCATGTGTTCCTTTGTGTGTATGTATGTCTTCATCTGTAGTCAAAAAGCATAAAAGTATTATACAAATTAATATAAAATACTAAAAAGAAAAGTCCCATTTAAGTGATACATATTTAAAAAAAAACATTCATCTGGCTAGAGGAAAAGAATGCAAAATCTGATTTCAGTCATTGCCTCTCAATCTGCTATACACCTGTCTTATGGGGAAAAAAGCCATAATTATGGCAACAATACAAATGTTAGTAAAAACACCATGAGAACAGCTGCAAACCTATCTCATTGCTAAGACTTTGGCAAAGGTTGTGGAAAAAAGTGATTATCTGCAGCATACTAGACTCAATATGCAAGATCTGCTTATTAATAGACTGCATAGCCTTTGTTCTGGCCATAGGCATAAAGGTTAATGAAAATCTTGGATCATATTCTTAGAAAAATTAGTCTGAAGAGACAACAGAAGTTATATTCCTGGATGTTTCTGAGATCTATGCCCACTGTCAGACACTTTGTGTTAGTTACAAAGCTAAAGGTACTTAAATTTACTAATGAAGTGTTTCTGTGTTTATACAGTTAGCCAAAAAGAAACCACCAAAAAGTCATAGGGGAACTCAATGGCCTCCACGTTGTCCATAACTTGGCATACCACACCTTTCTACAAGTGTCTTTCTTGAATCTCCAGTACATGTCAATACCATGTGGGATAAATATGGAAAACATAACAGAATACAATATGCTGGTACATTGCACTACTTGTCTAGTGCAGCAGACATACAGACCACCCTACAAGAAGGTCTACCATGCTAGAAGCACAGAAGCAATGTACATAGATTAGTATTAGCAAAGCATGAATAATTGGGAGGAGGTGTAGTAGTTAGTGTTATCACCTCCCATCAAGAGGTTCTCCAGTTCAATTCTCAGCTGGTGTGCCTTCTGTGTGGAGTCTGCATGTCCTCCCTGCATTCATGTGGGTTTACTCTGGATGCTCCAGTTTCCTTCCACATTTCAATGACATTCAGTGGATTGGACACTCTAAATTGGCCATAGGTGTGAGTGTGTGCATGCAGATGTGTGTAGTACACCCTGAAAGGAGGGTTGGGCTTTGAGCTAGTGACCTGAGCCCATAAAACCCATAACTGCTACAGAAACAATGAATGATGCAAGGTTCTTATTGCCTGATGTACCACATAGTGCGTAAACAGGAAAGAGAGAGAAAATTGTAAAAAAGAATTTCAGCTGGAGAAATTGCAGAAGTGATAATTTGTTCCAGATGTGTAGTAACAAATCTGCATGATGCAGCAACTTTCTTAGTGCATGTTGTCACCAAACGTAAATATCATAATTTTCTATACAGGTGAAAAAATTCCTGAAACCTGCCCTTGCCTTTCTCATCACATTATGCTCACTTCCCTTTTGTAACAAGATATGCACAAGAGAATTCTAATCTATCTGAAACAGGACACCACTGAACCTCTCCAGCCTGACACCACTGTAGCCACTCCAGCCTACCATCCAAAACACCTATAACTAGCCCTATAGCACAGTGTGATGAGCAGTTGCTATAAAACTACCTACCAGATACATGGAAATCCTTAATGACGCTTGCAACACCTATTAAATTACTCAGAACTCGATAATGTTCCTGTAATCTGGAAAGGAACATGAGTTAAGTTGTGACTAGGCATTGGAACAGGTTACCTCAGGTAAAATTAAAGCAAGGTAGGTGGATGGATGGATGGATGGATGGATGGATGGATGGATGGATGGATGGATATATGGATAAAAAACAATAAAGAATTGCATGCTAAGCGCAGGCATAATACCATTGTGTAAACATTACATAACTCTGCCATGTTATTATTTTTTTAAACAGACTTAGTTTTATACAAGCTTTTTGTGCACTCTTGTAAGATATCTGTAATCATACAACTTTCTGAATGAAATCTCATAACTCCTTTAAAGATAATTAACTGAAATACTGGACAGCATGCACAAGGAATGGTGCATTAATTCTATCCAATCAAATTTGTATCTATATCTCACTGTTTGTCAATTCTCCAACACATATTTCAAGTAAAGGATCTTATGACATGATCAAAACAGTGATATTTGGTCTCATAAAATGAAATTCCATTTCCATCAAATGAAAGCCAAGAATAACACTTGTAATTTGCTGTCACTGCTGTAATTTGATAATAATTTTTAGTGCATGTAGGTAAGTACACATGCATACATGTATAGTAGTGCAATTAAACAGATAGTAAGTACACATGCATGCATGTATAGTAGTGCAATCAAACAGATAGTAAATGCACATGCACACATGTATAGTAGTGCAATCAAATACATAGCAAGTACACATGCATTCATGTATAGTAGTGCAATCAAACAGATAGTATATGCACATGCACACATGTATAGTAGTGCAATCAAACAGGTAGTAAGTACACATGCATACATGTATAGTAGTGCGATCAGACAGTAAGTACCCATGCATACATGTATAGTGGTGCAGTCAAACAGATAGTAAGTACATATGCATACATGTATATTAGTGCAAAGCCACCAGCCGGATATAAAATGTAAATTATTTTATTTGAAACAACGAACTTGCAACTAAACAAACTTAAAATAGGTAATCGAATAACTTCACATACATAAACGATAAACCATAAGCACTTTCATTTAAAAAGTTTACGTTTTATATCCAGCTGGTGGCTTTTCGTTTTTTTCTATTTTTTAGTTTGTCGTTTTTCATTTACATTATGTCATTGGTTGGTTCAAGCGAAACTGCCGTACAGCTGGATGACTCCATGAATGGGACCAAAGGGTCGATTGGTAATTTAACTGGGTTGATATTGAAACTGACACAGCGAGTAGATGGTTTATATGAAAGGTTCAATAATTCCAAAGCAAATAGAGTGAATGGATGTTCACATGGCGCCAAAAACAATACTGGTTTTGATTTCAACTTAACACCGGCATGCCTTGATAACCGAAATGGTTCTATTTCTGATAACACCAAACAAAACGTGGAAGATTTAAGAGACAATAATGGCACTCAAGTCAATTTGACAAATAGAACATATCAAGCCCCAATGCATCAATCGCAACAGCATATACCTATTTCCAAGGAAGGCACAAGAAAAACAGTCCCTATTTTAACCGAACAGTTGGGCTCTTCATTTGCATTTTCAGAGCAAGTAAACTCAAGTACTAGCAACATTGACTTTAAGCTAAATGACTATAATGTAAAATTAATGAAATGTAGGAAGCTCCAACTGGAGAATGCTTATTTGAAAGAGTGTATAAAGCATTATATAATACCAAAAGGGTTGCGCCTTTGGCGGTACCCTACTGGTTTGGTATACAATTCACCAATGCATATTGAATTACTTCAGTTATTCAATAGAAGTGGTAAAGATTTGTTAGAAGTGTTAATGAAGTATAATCAAATAGATATAGATCAGCTCATAGTAGAATTAGATCAACTTGATAATACCATTCGAGCTGATATTTCATTTGATACTATTCAGCATGATATGCTGAGGATATATAATAGTATTGAACAGTATATCAGTAAACTGAAGAGTGGGAAAATGAATAAATTGGAAAGAGACATCAACCAATATGCTAATGGACTGGCATATCCCAGGCCTCCAGGTGGACAAAATAGAAGAAATAAAAACTATGCTTACAATAATAATAATAAAATAAATATTGCTGTACAAGACCATAATGACATTGGACAGCATAATGACTTGGCCTATAATGAAGAATTTCCTGAATTAAGGCGCTCTGAAAGACTTAAAAATAAAACCCCCTATCCAAGTTATCAAGCAGCGGGGTTTCAAGGCGCCAGGCCAAAAGACAAACAATGGAGAACATAGACTGTAATAGGTTGGTTGACTTGGACAGAGATGCCAACCAATTAGAGCTACAAACTTGTCATTATGGACTACCTGAGAATGCATTGAAACATATTATTGTGAATAATGTCGGGGACTTTAAAGTGTTTAATTTTTCTAATATTGAAGTGAATCAAGATGTAGCAAATTTATTATCAAAGGGGTATACTTTTGTCCCATCAAATGCATTTGATTTTACGTCTGTTATGATAGATATGAAGTTGTTTTTAAGAAAAATTAATTTGTCTTTGATTTATCAAGATACCATATATAATGAGGCACGGAAGTTTAATATTACCAGCACCTTTAACCCTCCCTTGCATCCTAAGTTAATATTATATGAGAAGATGTGTGAAAATCAGTTAAAGAATTTAGATAAATGGAATAAAAGAATAGAATATCCCTCAAATTTAAGTGTAGAGGAACAAAAATTTTTAAAGGCTTTACAAAAAGAAAATATTAGAATTATGAAGCCAGATAAGGGAGTGGGTGCTGTGATTATGAATAATGAAATGTATAATTAAAAAATGGAAGCAATTTTAAAAACTGATACATATGAACAAGTATCATTAAATTAATTAAATTCTGCTTATAAGAAAATTTATATACAAATCAATTATATGTTTTTAGAAAGATGGTTAGATATAGATTTATATAGTTATTTAAATATTATAATGCCCAGAATTCCTGTTTTCTTTGGAAATCCAAATATCCATAAAAATTTTCTTGATCCTCCCATGCGCCCGTTGGTAGATGGAAGAGAATCCATTACCTCAGCATGTGCTAAGTATGTCGATTTTGAGTTTAAAAAGATTGTTAAGAAAGAAAAATATATTTGTAAAGACTCATGGACATTCTTAGAACACATGAATGATATACAATTTGATAATCAGGACATTTTGGTTACTATAGACGTATGTGACCTCTACACGGTGATCCCCCAAAATATAGGCCTTGTTTGGATAGGGGAAATTTTATTTCAATATTCTATTAAACAAGAATTGATTAATTTAATCATTGAACTTTTAGAATTAATTTTAAATAATAATTATATTATTTTTAATAATAAATATTATATTCAAAGAAAAGGAATAGCCATGAGGTCACCATGTGGAGGCACATACGCAAATTTAGTTATGGCATTTTGGGAGAAAAAGTATATTTTTAATAGTAAATATTATGTATTTATTAAATCTTATCACCACTTTCAATATGATATTGGCCTTATTTGGAATAGTAATTTAGATATTTTAAATGAATGTTTAGCTTATATTAATGAAACCACTTCATTTTTTAAGTTTACATGGAATATAAATAATAATAATATTAATTATTTGGATATTAATTTGGTTAAAGATTATGAAAATAAAATGTACATTTCATTAATCCATAGAAAAGAATTGTATTCCAATAGTTTTCTCCATTATAGCAGTGCACACCCAGAACATCAGAAAATATCAGTTATAAAAGAGCAACTTGTAAGAGCTGCCCGAATGATTACTTATTTGCAGAATTTCAAATTGAGTGCAACTTTTTACAAAGTATGTTTATTAATAAAAATTATCCACCTGTATTAATTGATAAATTGATCACTGAAGTAACACAAAAGAGAATAAATGGTCATTTTCGCCCAATTTTAAAGGGGCTTAATATGATGTTTAATACCCTTGATAATGGAGATTTAAATACAATAACTACTGTTAAAGGAGATATTATAGAAAACCCTATATCTATTAATAGTTTAGGACTGCAAAATGAAAATGATAGCCAATTTACAAAAGCATTGGTTATCACTTTCATGCAGGAACATCAAATTATAAGGGAAATATTCATGAATAACTGGGGGATTTTAATGGATGACCCCCAGTGTAAAAAATATCTAAATGAGTTCCCTAAAATTGTATATAGAAAAGGGAAAAGTTTTAAAGATTTATTAAGATCAAATATTCAAAATACAAATAACAAAAAACCAATGGATGGAATGCATAAGTGTGGTGCTTGTAACTGGTGCCATAAAATATATTTAGGACAGAGTTTTTATGTAAGAAATAAAAAATATTTTTTAAAAAATAAATATAATTGCAAGTCAAAAGCCATAGTTTATTTAGCCATATGTGATTCATGTGCTTCATTTTATGTAGGCAAAATGGAGAGAGTCTTATCTCAAAGAATTTTTGAACATGAGTATGCAATAAAGAAAAATAAAATGAACAATGCTCTAGCGAAACATATTAATGAATATAGTAATCATCAGTTTTATTTTATTGTTATTGATCAAGTAGAGATAAAAGACAAGACTCCATAGAATTTAATACTTGAACAAAGAAAATTACAATGGAAAATTAAACTACAGGCAAACACATGGCCTAGTATTAATGAAATAAGTTCTATAGCACCAATACTTAAATTAAAAACATTGAATAGAAAGAAAATTAAAAATTAAGTAGTGAATTATATCAACCTCCTCAACAATGGTTATTATAAAATTTATGCTTTTTAGTTAATATCAGTAATAATATATATATATATATATATATATATATATATATATATATATATTAATTAAAATAGGTGGAGATTTTTTTAGGATGAAAACTAAAGGAAATGGTTGAAATATATCTAATATATAATATAAATATAAGGTTACAGATTTAATACTATTTAATATGTTTTATAGATTTCTAGAATGGTAAAAATAAGTTTTTTTGTAAAATTATGTATTTATATGTTTTTAATTTTTTTATATAATGAAAGTATTAATATATTTAATTAATAATTTAAGAAGGTTTTATAATATAAATGAAATAGTAGTGTATATTAAATTTATTTATTATTGTTTCCAAGTAGGCTGATACCATATGTAATGTTTATAGTGATTTTATATAATTTATTTAATAGTATATATTAATAGTCAGGGCCGGTGCTAGCATTTTGGGGGCCCCCAGCAAATGTCAAGTTGGGGGCCCCTGGACACTTCCAGTCTAAGTATCACCCTGTTACTGCCACTCCCCCCCCAATCCATCCCTTTAGCTCTTGCTGCAAACTTTTAGGAGTAGTATACACAGGCTGATCTGTAGCTACGATGCCTATGTATAGCGCTATATTGGCTCATCTCACAAAGGGACATTCACAGTTACTAGCATTTAGATGTAACAATGATACATTACAACAATGCTATGTACTGGGCTGGACTTAGGTGAAATGTCACCCTAGACACTGCCTACTGTTTCAACCCCTCCAAAAAACACACACATATCCTGTATGCTCCCCTCTGTTTCTCCCCATCTTGGGTTCCCCACACCATGCACATTATATTTTTATTCTGTTTCTCATATTTTACCTTTCTATTCAGCTTTTTCAAGAATCCATAACTTTATATATGATCTAAAGTGCTTTTTTTTAAGTTTGTTTTTCATTTTACCCAACCTTTTCATCCAGTAATGGCCTGAACAGAAATTATGATTAAAGAAAGAAATTCACTGTTGCTGTTCAGCTTTGGTTTTCCCTTGCATCCTTTCAACAGACCTTTACTGACCAAGACAGCACATTAATAACTATTTAGGAAATAACTCAAGCTGGGACCCCCAGAAGCCATAGGGGTTATAGATGCTCTAGAATGTATTTTAGAGCATTTGCCAATCTTTTAATCCAACAGTGGCCTAATCAAAAATCATGTAAGAAAAATAATTACAGTCTTATTTCTTTCTTTCAGTGAAGACATAAGTTGTGCCCAAGGCTTAATATTCAAAGCTGACAAAACAGTAGTGCACAATAAACTAACACGCCAATTGTTATGAGGATATACAGATCCTGTCTGGGAATACTGCCTGCCTCCTTAATCCCCCTAAAAAATAGTCACTGCCTTTGCATCTTTCTGGTATTAGACTGGAATGAAAGCAGAGATTCAAATGGTCACAGTCATGTACTTCAAGTGACTGCTCACATACATATATGTATAGCATGCCTCCTGACTCCTCACCCCAATCCCCAAACGGAGCTTATATACATGCTTGATGTCTGATTGTGAGAAAAGTGAAAAAAAATAATGATTGCAGTAATGTAGTCTACTTTGTTGCTCATAGACAGTACACTGTCCCAACAGGAGCTGAAGTAGCTTTCTTTGTACTTCTCTGAGATCTGTGAGAAATGTAAACGAAGCAATGACCACACAATCCCCATCCCTCTGTACACACGCATCTGAGCAGGGCTGGTTTTAGAATGCGTGCAGTTGACAGCAGAGACCATTATCAGTTTTATTTTAACAGGGTCATATCACAACTCTATTCAGGTTAAAGTTGTAATCAGAAAATTAAGGCATTGTTTTCTCCTCATTTTTCCCCAACCCGAAACAGCTTTTGTGGGGCCCCTATGCCATCAAGGATGAAGAAGGGAGCCCCTCTCTATCCATTTATACAGTCTGGGAAGGGGGATTATCAGATTCCTAGAAGATCTAAGTGTCTGAATGTCTTGTGATATATTCTGTGCTTTACTTTTGAAATATAATTACTTGTAAGCTGCAGTTTTTACTGATGTGTTTTACCCATGTGTGTGTCCTGGCATCATTGGATGTGTGCACTGATAAAAAAATCAGTGAACCCTGACAACCCAGTCCAACAACTTGGTCTTTTCTCTACTTAACTAACTATTAGCAAGCCAGCCATTCTGTTGATCTGTTTGGTTATGTCATAATGTACAATTATGCCTGCTGAGGTCAACCTTTTTGTATACTGTAGCATTTTCCTATTGTGCTAAACATTTGTGAAATGATTTATTTATATTCTTTTCTCACTCTGTTAACCTTTAGCATGTGCCAGTATATTCCTACTGTGTTATACCTTCTGAAATGATGTTTCTATAGCCTTTTTGCTCTTGAGTATTATTGTACTATTATTATTACTTCTGTGAAGCTTTTCTCCCTGGGCCTCCGCTGAAAATGGACATGTATCCAGTCGGACTTTCCCGGTCAACAAATGTAAAATAATTAAAAATAAATTTTACACACACACACACGCATGCATGCATAAGTCAAAGCAATACTAGATTTATACTACTTCAGCAAATAATATATTGTGCAACACTGGTATTGCTATATCATATCAGTGACTGCTATTTAGCAGTTGTCAAACAGAGGTAAGTCACTTTTATTTACCTCATTGAGGAGTAAATGAATATCTGTCACTGTCCCTGATTTCACAGATATTCCCTGATTTTGCCTCATAATTTTGCTCTGTCCTTCATTAAAAAGTTTTATTTGCTGGTAACTAACTCATTCAAAATTACAAACAGTCAATAAATCCAGACATCATAGCTGTATACTTCTTATTGTCCAAAACATGTCTGCTGATGCAAAACGTGTTATTCTAGTAACTTTTAAGTGAATTACAGTAATGTTTAAAATGTGTTCCTCATTTTGAGCCTTCATTCTGCTATTATTTTGGCACTGAAAAGAATTCATCAAAGATGTTGAGAGTTATAGTATCGGATGTTTTGCCAGTATTTATTAACTCCATGAAAAAGAAACCATCCCTGAAGATCAGAAGCATTATTAGCTCTTCTCAAAATCCATGGTGGGCACTACGATCAGTCACTCTGAGCTGCTGATCTCTCTAGTGCTTACCTTGCTCATGTTCATTATCAGCTTTCTCCTAAAAGCGTCATATCACAGCCCTGTTCAGGTAAAGATAATCAAAAATAAATTTTTTTCCTCATTTTTTCCACAACTTTTGTGGGGCACCTACATAGTCAAGGATGATTAAGTGGCCTCTGAAGCCACTGGTACTGCAGGTACTTAAAGCTGGCTATGCTGTTAGCTTTAATGGCAGATGTCCACCAGCAGGGTTTAACTAAGCCAGAGGCATTATGTCAGTGGTAAAATATTTAATGGAATTGTCAAGCCTGTCACTTGACAAAACACTGTTACTATAACTAAATATCTTTGAATTTTGAAGGAGCTATAAATAAGAGTTATTATTACCTTGTACTATGAACTGTCTGATAGTTTCTAATATTTTTCAGCCTTATCTCTATGTAAATACCACTGACATATCTGCTTGTTGATGCATGTTTTACTGGTGTTTTTCTCCCTGGGCCTCCGCTGAAAATGGATTTGTTGTCCAGTCAGACTTTCCAGGTCAACAAATGTAAAATAAAATAAATCACCAACCTGATTTGTTAAGCATATAAGAGTACTGTACTAGCTTTTGTTGGTTTAACAGGCATGTGACAAAATATCAAGATAAGATAACTTGCTGTGGTTGGGGGCCCCCCAGGATCAGGGGGCCCCCAGCGACCGCAGGGTTCGCTGGTCCCTAAAACCGGCTATGTTAATAGTATCAGTTATTTTATGTATGTATAAATGTTAAAAGAAGAATTATAATTCTTAATGCAATATAAGAATTTATAATAATAGATATGTGGGACAAATCAAAATATTTTCAAATAGTCATTTTTTCATTATTGGGCATGCCCGAATTGTATAAGTCATGTGAGCGGGATTTTTTGAAAAATGAGAAGGTTATATAAGGAAGTGATGTAATTTAACTGATTATCTGATGACGTTTAAAACTTTTTAAATGAAAGCGCTTATGGTTTATCGTTTGTGCATGTGAAGTTATTCAATTGCCTATTTTAAGTTTGTTTAGTTACAAGTTCGTTGTTTCAAATAAAATAATTTACATTTTATATCCGGCTGGTGGCTTTTCGCTTTTTCTATTTTTTAGTTTGTCGTTTTTCATTTACATTATGTATATTAGTGCACTCAAACAGATAGCAGGCACATATGCATACATGTAGAGTAGTGTACTCAAACAAAAAGTAGGAAAACATGCATGCATACATGTAAAGTGGTGCAATCAAACAGATAGTAAGTAGACATGCATGTGTAGTAGTGCAATCAAACAGATAGTAAGTAGACATGCATGTGTAGTAGTGCAATCAAAAAGATAGTAAGTACATATGCACACATGTATAGAGGTGCACTCAAACAGATAGTAAGTATGCATGCATACATGTATACTAGTGTAATCAAATGAATACTAAGTATGTATGCATACATGTATAGTGGTGCAATCAAACAGATATTAAGTATGCATGCACACATGTATAGTAGTGCAATCAAACAGTTAGTAAATGTGGATCACCTACAGAACACTGACAGCCCAAAACACCGTCACCGATATGGCCAACACCATATGGTTGACGCTCACAATAACGACAGTGCCAGAACCGCCCCCACACCCCCCCATACCTTTAATATACCAACTCCGAGATTGCACTACAGTGCAACAATGGAAAATTTTCCATTCCACACTATTGGGAGATACCATTTCCCCATTATCGATATTCTGAATGTCGGCCATATGGATGACGGCATTGTGAGCTGTCGGCGTTCTGTATGGGACCCGTAAATACACATGCACACATGCATAGTAGTGCAATCAAACAAATAGTAAGTATAGATGCATACATCTATAGCAGTGCAATCAAACAGATATTAAGTATGCATGCATACATGTATAGTAGTGCAATCAAAAAGATAGTAAGTGCAAATGCATGCATGTATGGTAGTGCAATCAAATAGATAGTAAGTACACATGCATGCATGTGTAGTAGTGCAATCAAACAGATAGTAAGTACACATGCATGCATGTATAGTACTGCAATCAAACAGATAGTAAGTACACATGCATACATGTATAGTAGTGCACTCAAACAAATAGTAGGAACACAGGCATGCATACATGTATAGTGGTGCAATCAAACAGTTAGTTAGTACAAATGCATGCATGTATAGTAGGGCAATCAAACAGCTAGTAAGTACACATGCATGCATGTGTAGTAGTGCAATCAAACAGATAGTAAGTACACATGCATCCATGTATAGTGGTGCACTCAAACAGATAGTAAGTACATATCCATACATGTATAGTGGGGCAATCAAACAGATATTAAGTATACATGCGTACATGTATAGTAGTGCAATCAAACATATAGTAAGTACATAGGCTTGCATGTATAGTAGTGCAATCAAATAGTAAGTACATATGCATGCATGTGTAGTAGTGCAATCAAACAGATATTAAGTACACATGCATACATGTATAGTTGTGCAATCAGATAGTAATTACACATGCATGCATGTATAGTAGTGCAATCAAACAGTTTTTAAGTACACATGCATACATGTATAGTAGTGCACTCAAACAGACAGTAGGTACACATGCATACATGTATAGTTGTGCAATCAAACAAATATTAAGTATAAATGCATACATGTATAGTAGTGCAATCAGATAGTAAGTACACATGCATACATGTATAGTAGTGCAATCAAACTGATATTAAGTACACATGCATACATATATATTAGTACAATCAAACAGATAGTAAGAACACATGCATGCATGTATAGTAATATAATTAAAAAATATTAAGTATATGCACATACATGTATAGTAGTGTAATCAAACAGATAGTAAGTACACATGCACTGCATGTATACTAGTGCAATCAAACAAATATTAAGTACACTTGCATACATGTATAGTAGTGCACTCAAACAGATATTAATTGCACATGCATACATGTATAGTAGTCCAATCAAAACGATATTAAGTACAAATGCATGCATGTATAGTAGTGCACTCAAACAGATATTAATTGCACATGCATACATGTATAGTGGTGCAATCAAACAGATAACAAGTGAACATGCATACATGTATAGTAGTGTAATCAAACAGATAGTAAGTACACATGCACTGCATGTATAGTAGTGCAATCAAACAGATATTAAGTGCACATGCATACATAAATAGTAGTGCAATCAAACAGATAGTAAGTGCTCATGCATACATGTATAGCAGTGCAATCAGATAGTAAGTACAAATGCAAGCATGTATAGTAATGCAATCAAACAGATAGCAGGTACACATGCATATATGTATAGTAGTGCAATCAAGCAGATATTAAATATACATGCACACATATACAGTAGTGCAATCAAACAGATATTAAGTACACATTTACAGAAGTGCAATCAAACAGATAGTAGGTACACATGCATACATGTATAGTGGTGCAATCAAGCAGATATTAAGTATACATGCGTACATGTATAGTAGTGCAATCAGATAGTAAGTACATATGCATGCATGTATAGTAATGCAATCAAAGAGATATTAAGTATATATGCATGCATGTATAGTAGTGTAATCAAACAGGTAGTAAGTACACATGCATGCATGTATAGTAGTGCAATCAAACAGATAGTAAGTACACATGCATGCATGTATAGTAGTGCAATCAGATAGTAAGTACATTTGCATACATGTATAGTAGTGCACTCAAACAGATATTAAGTGCATATGCATACATGTATAATACTGCAATCAAACAGATATTAAGTATACATGCATACATGTATAATGGTGCAATCAAACAGATAGGGCCACATACATACATAAATGTATAGTGCTGCAATCAAACAGATAGCAAGTGCACATGCACTGCATGTATAGTAGTGACATGAATCAGATAGTAAGTACACAAGCATACATGTATAGTAGTACACTCAAACAGATAGTAGGTACACATGCATACATGTATAGTAGTCCAATCAAAAAGATATTAAGTACAAACGCATACATGTATAGTAGTGCACTCAAACAGATATTAATTGCACATGCATACATGTACAGCAGTGCAATCAAACAGATAGTAAGTACACATGCATGCATGTATAGTAGTGCATTCAAACAGATAGTAAGTACAAATGCATGCATGTATAGCAGTGCAATCAGACAGTAAGTACACATGCATGTATGTATAGTAGTGCAATCAAACAGATATTAAGTGCACATGCATACATGAATAGTAGTGCAGTCAAACAGATAGTAAGTGCACATGCATACATGTATAGCAGTGCAATCAGTTAGTAAGTACAAATGCATGCATGTATAGTAGTGCAATCAGACAGATAGTAGGTACACATGCATATATGTATAATAGTGCAATCAAGCAGATATTAAATACACATGCACACATGTACAGTAGTGCAATCAAACAGACAGTAAGTACACGTGTATAGAAGTGCAATCAAACAGATAGTAGGTACACATGCATACATGTATAGTGGTGCAATCAGATAGTAAGTACATATGCATACATGTATAGTAGAGCACTCAAACAGATATTAAGTGCATATGCATACATGTATAGTACTGCAATCAAACAGATATTAATTATACATGCATACATGTATAATGGTGTAATCAAACAGATAAGTCCACATACATACATACATACATGTATAGTGCTGCAATCAAACAGATAGCAAGTGCACATGCACTGCATGTATAGCAGTGCCATGAAACAGATAGTAAGTACACATGCATACATGTATAGTAATGCACTCAAACAGATTGTAGGTACACATGCATACATGTACAGTGGTGCTATCAAACAGATATTAAGTATACATGCATATATGTACAGCAGTGCAATCAAACAGACAGTAAGTACACATGCATACATGTATAGTAGTGCAAACAGATAATAAGTACAAATGCATGCATGTATAGTATTGTAATCAAACAGATATTAAGTACGCATGCATGTGTAGCAGTGCAAACAGATATTAAGCGCAGATGCACACATGTATAGTAGTGCAATCAAAGAGATAGTACGTACACATGCATACATGTATAGTAGTGCAATAAAATAGAGTGTAAGTACACATGCATACATGTATAGCAGTGCAATCAAACTTATAGTGAGTACACATGCTTACATGTATAGTAGTGCAATCAAACAGATAGTAATTACACATGCATACATCTATACTATTGCACTCAAACAGATATTAAGTACATGTGCATGCATTTATAGTAGTGTAATCAAACAGATATTAAGTACACATACATACATTTATAGTAGTGTAATCAAACAGATATTATGCATACATGTATAGTAGTGCAATCAAACAGATAGTAAGTACAAATGCATACATGTATAGTAGTGCAATCAAACAGTAATTACACGTCTACATGTATAGTAGTGCAATCAAACAGATAGTAAGTACACATGTATACATGTATAGTAGTGCACTCAAACTGATAGTAAGTACACATGCATGCATCTATAGTAGTGTAATCAAACAGATATTAAGTACACATGCATACATGTATAGTAGTGCAAACAGATAGAATTATTTATTTATTTATTTTATTTTACATGTGTTTACCAGGATGGTCCGACTGGACACAGGTCTATTTGCAGTGGTGGTCCAGGGAGAAAAGCTGTACATTAAGTAACATTAATTAAACAAATATGAAAGAACAGTATATGCGTACATGAAACCACATGGGACATACATACAGAAATAAAACAGATATTAAGTATACATGCATACATGTGTAATGGTGCAATCAGATAAGTCCACATACATACATGCATGTATAGTGCTGCAAACAGATAGCAAGTACACATGCACACATGTATAGCAGTGCCATGAAACAGATAGTAAGTACACATGCATACATGTATAGTAGTACAATCAAACAGAGAGTAAGTACAAATGCATGCATGTATAGTAGAGAAATCAAACAGATATTAAGTGCACATGCACACATGTTTAGTAGTGCAATCAAAGAGATAGTAAAGTACACATGCATACATGCATAGTAGTGCCATCAAATAGAGTGTAAGTACACATGCATACATGTATAGTGGTCCAATCAAACAGATAGTAGGTACACATGCTTACTTGTATTGTAGTGCAATCAAACAGATAGTAATTACACATGCATACATTTATAGCAGTGTATTCAAACAGATATTAAGTACACATACATACATTTATAGTAGTATAATCAAACAGATATTAGGTACGCATGCATACATGCATAGTAGTGCACTCAAACTGATAGTAAGTACACATGCACATATGTATAGTAGTGCAATCAAACAGGTAGTAAGTAGAAATTCATGCATGTATAGTAGTGCAATCATTCAGATAGTAAGTACAGTACACGTGTATAGTAGTGCAAACAGATAGTAAATACACATGCACATATGTATAGTAATGCAATCAAACAGATAGTAAGTACACATGCATACATGTATAGTAGTGCAATCAATCAGATAGCAAGTACACATAGGTTGATAGGTACATAGGTAGGTACTAGGCTATCTGGCCGAAGGCATTTATAAGCCTAGACAGAATGTGTTGGCTTTCACCGCCCCCTTAGATTAGTTCCCTGTGCTTCTGTCCAGCAGATCTACTGAAGTGATCCCCTGGGTAAACTTTCTGGTTCCCATTCATTCATCAAGGTTTCTTTTGAAGAGTGTTAGCAAGGATCTCTGCCTAATGTAGATTAGGATCTTGTTCCAAAGCATGGGAAGTCTCTGGGACAGGAATCTATCCCTCTAGCATGTCCTATTTATTGTTGTGGTGAGGTTTAGATCCCTAGAGCATGTGGCTTGAGGGGGATACGGTTTTCTTTAGGTGGAGCATGTCCATCAATTCTGGATTGGACATGGCCTTGTATGTCAGGCAGAGATCACCACTGAGTTGGTGATATGCAACCGAGTACAGCTAGAGTTTCTTCAGTCGAGCTGCATAGGTCATCTGTTTGAGGGCAGTGATCCTCTTGGTGAGGTACTTCTGTGGTCTTTCCTGCTGTTGCAGGTGTCTTGTAAAGTACATCCCAAATGGGGTGTTGTACTCTATGATGGGTCTGATGAGTGATGAGTAGAGGGGCACAATGACCTCTTTTGATCTGGATGAGAACCCTTTTGTGATTAGGTGGGCCACGTAGAAGGATTTTCTAACCACTTTGGCAATGTGATTATCAAAGATGAGATTACTATCTACTTGGGTCCCCAGATCCCTTATTATGTCTTCTGTATTTAGGGGACTACTACCTATGTGGTAGTTTGTGGATACTTTGTTTTTTCCAATGGGGATGACTATGCACTTTTTGGCATTTAGCTTGAGGCCATGAGTTTGACACCAGGTATCCGTCTCAGTGAAATCCTTTTGGAGGATGTCTGTGTCAGCCGGAGAGTCAATTATAGCCCCTAGTTTGCAGTCATCTGTGAACTTAGTCAGCCATAGTCCTCCTGTGCTTGCCTGTACCAATGAGAAGTATATGCCGAACAGGAGGGGTACTAGGACTGAGCCCTGGGGAACGCCACTTGTAACCGGTTTAAAGTCGGACCTAGCTCCTACAACTCTCAGCATGTGGGTTCTGTCCATGAGCCAGTTGGCAACCCATCTTGTGACGTAGGGGTTTATATTCAGGCTGGTGAGCTTGTCTATAATACCAGAATGGGGAATGGTATCGAAGGCATTAGCAAGGTCTAGGTAGGTTGTGTGTACCACCTTTCCCTCATCTATAGCCTTGGTAACTGTCTCAAAGAAGTCCACCAGGTTTAGGGGGCATTATCTGCCCTCTAACAAAGCTGAACTGGGTAGGGTCCAGTGTTTGGAGGTTCCCAATGTCTCTGTTAATGAGTTCCATGATGATGTGCTCCATAGCCTTGCAGACCAAGCTAGTCAGGCTTATAGGGCAATAATTCCCAGGGTCTGTTGTGGCTCCACCTTTGTGGAGCGGAATAACCATTGCTGTGTGCCACTCTATGGGTACGTAGCCTGTGGAGAGGCTGTGTTTGAACAGTGTGTTTAGGTGAGGGGTTAGTTCATCTTTGAGCTCGTGTAGGATGCAGCCTGGGACACTGTCTGGTCCCATTGATGCTGTGTTTTGGCTTTGGAGAGGGCTGTTTTAACTTGAGTGTCTGTGATTTCAGGAACTCTACATTCTTCTGGTATGGTTATGGGCCCTTTTGGGGGTGAGAGGGGATGAAGTTTGCACTGAACCTGTCTGCCAGGATCTTGGCGATATCGGTCAGTTCACTGTATTTTGTTCCATTCTGCACTAACTCTGAGCAGATCTGAGCATTGCCACTTAGATTCTTGACATAGCAAAAGAATGCCTTGTGGTTATCTTTGGAGTCCTTGACAATTTTTCTTTCAAAGCTTGCCTTGGATGATTTTATGAGGGATCATAGTTTCTTGCTGATACTGATCAGGGATGTCTTTCCTTCTTGGGATTTTACTCTTTTCTGTACTAGTTTCCTCCTTCTATTGTATAGCTTGTTTATGGCAGGAGTCCACCAGACTGGTTTCCTTTTCTTGGAGGAGTGAGTCTTGGTTTTGCTTGGGATGGCATGATCAATGCATTCTTATAGGTGCCCATAGAATGGATTAGTAAAGGATTTTGCAGCTTAAACAGCATTATCCTTCAGCATGGGGGCTTTGAAACTTTCCACCTCAGTCTTAAGTAATGTTAAGTTTGCTTTTGAAAAGATTTTCACAGTGATTTTCTTTTCCGGGGCTGGGGGCGGAATGGGGATATCCAAAGTGATTTGTTTATGGTCAGATCTAACCAGCAAGGAGTTGACCTCCAGTATGGAACACCGGTCGCCCATGTTGGTGATGACCAGGTCCAATATGTTGTCACCTCTGGTGGGAGTGTTGACCAGTTGAACCAGGGCATTTGAGTTTATAAATTCTAGGAAATGTTGGGCAAGGGAGTTAGTACTTGAGTAGTTCTCCCAGTTAATGTTTGGGTAATTAAAATCACACAATATTAGGGTGTTTGGTAGGACCTTTATGTTTCCCAGTGTTTCCAGAAATGCAGAATAGGAGTCCTGGGACATGGTGGGTGATCTGTAGCAAGCTGCAATTTGAATTGCAGTTTTGCCCATTGTTAGTTGCATGTGGATGATCTCTGCAGCATCATACTGTGCCACTAACCTGGAGGTGTGGGTATCCTTGATGAATATGAATACGCCCCCACCTTTTGTATTTCGGTTTGAGTCCTGTGGCCGAAATGTATGGTATGAGTTGTAGCCTGGTAGTGCTGGGGTGCTCTCTGGAGCCTTAAACCAGGTTTCTGTTCTGCACATATATCAATTTTCTCCATACTAAGAAGTGCCTCAAGTGCGTGCATTTTGAGATTTAGACTTCTGGCATTGAATAGAATTACCCTCAGTTTTTTGTTACTTGTGCTATTTACGGCAGTGGGTTTGTCTTTTGAGCCTTGCCTAAAAATGGCACTATGGGGGTGGCAAGAACCTTGGCCAGTATTCGAAAGCCTAAGGGTGACAGGTGCAAGCCGTCTCTAGCTAAGTAATGTGACTTGTCGAGCATGTCATCCCAGTCGGACAGACACTGGCTCCTACTTTGAATGACACCAGAAACTTAGCCAATTGTTGAAATCGAGGATTTTTTCTTTATACCGTGGTGTCATTCTTGGTGAGGGCAGAATGCTACTCAGGGTCAGGGTCATACTGGCCTGGGCTATGTGATCACTGAGCTCTTCCATGTCTCTTTTCATGTAGTCCAGGGAGGTACGGCTCAGGTCACTCACACCTACATGGACAGTGACAGAGTTATATATGTACTTGTTCTGGAGTGACCTGAGTGCTTGTGTTATGTGGCGGATCCTGGCAACTGACAGGCAGCTAACAGTAACCTTCTCCTTATTCAGCCTAGTGAGTGGGACATCAGTGTGCCTGACTATAGAGTCACCTATTACTAGCATGTTGGGTATGTTATTTTGCCTTAAGGGCTATGATTGCATGGCACACTGGTTTTGCGAAGTATATGTTTCATGGTTTGTGTTGGGGGGTGGAGGTTGCTTGGATCTTTGCTTTGGAGGTCTCTGTTGGTTTTGCAGATTTGTATTTAGAGCCTCCGAGTATGTTTTCATGCATTTATGTGTGTTTTTTGCCAGTGCTGGTTTAATGGGTCTTTGTGAGACTGGTGGTGTGATGCCAGTGTTTCTCTTCTCCTCTTGACTGTCTGATCCAGTCTTGGGTTGAGAGAGCTTAGCCTCCAGTTTGGCTGTATAATTACATCTCTCGCATATATTACTGTTTTGTTGGTAGGAGGAGGGGGTTGTCTGTGTACATGATGCAGTTGCAACATTGCCTCAAAATGCCCAGATTCACCAGTTGGACTGGAGAGTACACCTGAAACTGCCCTTTCGACATGCCTGGATAGGTACAGTGAACTGTTTTATTGGATGGCTGGTAAGGTCGAGTAGAGAGCCTTGTCCTTTTGCACAGTACAGGAGGGTCTAGTGCTAGGGTTTATAAGTGCTTGCTATAAGTTTTGAGCAAGTTCCAGGCTGAGAAATGAATGGCTTGAGTGCTTAAGTTGAAAGTTTGTCTAGTTCCAAGGGAAAAATTGAAGAGGAGACTTTGTGGAGCTGGGAATAGTTTTACCCTAGCTAACCAGCACTGCCTGGCACGCAAAACTGGGCAAATATGATATTTATAGCAGGGAAATGAAAGAGATAGAAATTAGCCCAAAATGGCCAGTAAACCACTAATTTCTGGATTGAAACCACTCCTCCAGGGACAGAAAGGCTGCTCAAAGCTCCCCTCTCTCACAGGTGAACAGAGAAACTTCCTTCTATCCAAGTAAGGTATGGGCAAACACAGAAATTTTTAACACAGCCCTGAATTCAGCACTAACCTGAAAATTGGACTATACTAGCTTAGAAAGGTGGGAAACAAGTATATATATTTTTGTTTTGTTTTGTTTTTTTTTCAGAAAATAATGCAGATACACTCAAAAAACACTTTAAATCACAGAAAAGAATACTTATTGTTATATATTGCAAATCAGAGCTGTAGTCAATGCCCCTAATAATAAAGTAAGAAGAAACACAAATACAGTAAAAGCAGATGAATAAAGTGCAATTTTATATATTTTATATATATATATATAAAACAACAGAAAACTCGCTTTCTCTCTTTCTCTCTCTCAGTATTTTCCATCCTTATTGTTACATACAGTACTGGTACAATTAGTGATCTGTGGAATGCCATTTCACTGAACACTATGCACATGGCCCACTCAACTCCATGTTACAGACCACATTTTAGGAAGGTACAACTTACTGCAACACAATGTCTTTCACTCCTTTTCATAAACCATCATAAATCCTTTGCAAACTACCCCATCCTGAAGTAAATGCATGTAGATGGTAGCTGTTAGGGTACAAAATATAGTTATGCTTAGCATTTGAGTGCATCTGATATCGAGACAGATTATGTTCCATGTAGTTAGAGAGGACATATTTAAACACAGTACAATGTTTCTGCTTTTTTTTCTGACAATAAATTTTGCAGTTTGTATAAGAACAGTGTAGGTTAAAATAATGTTATATTTTTGAAGCATGCAAGCAGATGAAGAAGGCGAGACATAGAAAATACAATAAAAAAGAAAGTGAAATGTTGATGGTGTAGGTCTGCCTATATCAGTCAGTGGCATTCTTCCACCTCACTAGTGGTTCCAAACATTCACTGAAGGTGCATTGTATAATTTCTCTGTAAACTCATTTGCACAATGACAGCCTTGATGCTAGACAAGTGATTAGATTAATGTGATTATGATACTTACAGTAGGTAGTGTCTCAAATGAAAAACATAATTTCAATGTACTCCTTTTTGTTCTTTTATTTGTGTTTTCTTTACATGACCTACCAGCAAACATGTGAGTTCTTATCCCCTGATAAAGACTTTTTAAAACTGTATATTTTGCTATTGTTTGCAGTGGCAGGAATCAGTGGGCACTTTATTCCCTGCAATGGGTTGGTGCCCCTACAAGCTGGAATCTGGAGCTGAAAACCCATTAGCCTTTCCCTTCTTAAAGTTAAATCCTTTTCCTTTTCTGTTGTCCTACTGTGTATTTGTCATTCAGAATTGTTGTTTCCAGTATATATTTCATTTCAGTTCTTTTCATTGAGTCAAAACTGAGACACTTTCCCTCATATCTGTGGTCTTACAAAGTCCATTTTAAGGCCAATAAAATTATCAGAAAATTGAACTACTCCTGTGGTATCAGTAACCAAGGAATATCACATGCTTCCACAAAGCAAGACACATTGAGTAGGAATAGCCAGCACAGTCATACTAAAATGTGAAAATGTATGTTTTTCAGGAGATACCCCAGGTGATGTTCATACTGATTAAAGGAACTTTGAGCAGGGAACCAGGAAACTTCCTATGTACTTTGCAGCTACTAGATGCAGCCAGCAGGCTCCTTACAGCAGCAAGAAAGATGCTTAAGGGAAGCAGCAATACAGAGAGGGAGAGAAAAGCTATGGAGTGTTTGTAGGTGGAAACTGAAAGTTTGGAGAGAAATTTGTTCAATATGAAACTTCAGAATGCAAACAAAGATTCCTGTGTGGTGAATGCTACAAATGAGCAGTGTTTAGCTGTTTCCATGAAGAAAGAAGTAAACAAATATGTTGCACTGGTGCAGATAACAGATCTGGCATGAAGAAGGATTGCAGATGATGTTTCATTAAAAAGAATCAAGCAGGATCCAGGTGACAGTTTTGTTGTTTCATGGGGTGAGATGGCAGATAACTTTTTCAGAAGTGCTGGGGTTAGTAACATGGAAAAAGACTATAACCCTATAAAAAAAGACCAGCACTGCGGTAAACCAAGTCCGTGGATAAGAAGCACTTAAATAACAAAAAACAAACCTTGGACTATGGAAACACCTGAAGGTAAACTTTATTCCAACAAAGTAAAATGCAGCAAAGCATTTATGTTAGCAAAAATCCTTCCTTAGTGCTTCAAAGTAGCTTAGTAGCTCTCCATTTTATAAACTTCATATAGTCATCTGACATAGCCCAAGTCTGGTTTAAAGCAACAGTATTACAATTCAGTATGTTAAAACCTTAAAATAATTATGAAAAATAAATACATTGAACCATATCATGATATCAAAAATATTCATAACTACATAAACAAATAACTAAAAATATAGGAATATATATAAAAATATATATATATTAAAAATAGTGAAAAACTTGTAAAATGTTATGTCAGTGCAAGCTCAAATTTGTTTTGTTACTACAGGTTTGATGCTAGCATGAACATTCAAACCTGCTTCTACAGCAGCTTGTAATTGTAAAATTCAATTTAGCTAACATATTTCTAACTTATTATCTATGTCTCCACCTCTCAAATTCTTATATATAATCTGGATGAACCTTAAGCCAAATTCATGGTCATCCCCTTTGTCCATCATATGCTTTGCCAAAGCATTAGTAGAAATTTTTCTACATATTTCAGAGTGATGCTCTGTGATCCAGTCTTTCAATCTACGACTACACTTCCCAACATAGAAGGAGGTACATCTCATACAGGTAACAAAATATACAGCATTCATTGTATTATATGTTGCAGAGCAGGAACAATTGTACTTCCTTTTTGTTATTGGATGAACATAAAAATTCTCACTTACCATGTACTTACAGGGGTCTACTTCTAATGACCGAAACGCCGATTCCCCGACACAGAAATCACCGACGCCAGAAAACCGACAACACACAAACCCGACAACGCGAAACACCGAACACCATAACACCGACACACTACACGTAAACAACACAGTACACTACAACACATATCCACTAGCCCTAACCCAAACCCTAACCCTAAGGTCCGACACTACCGCACACTCTCCCTACCTGCACCCTAACCCTAACTCACTTACACACCCCAAGCTCCGACACTGCACACTCTCCTACCTGCACCCTAACCCTAACTCACTTACACACCCCAACCCCAAGCTCCGACACTACCGCACCTCTCCTACCTGCACCCTAACCCTAACTCACTTACACACCCGAACCCCAAGCTCCACTACCGACACTCACCTATCACACACCCTAACCCTACATCCCTGAGTATTGCACACTTACCTGTCCACTCCCTACTCCTAAATCCCTCACTATCGCATACTTACCAGGTCGCGCTTACACATTCCCTTGTCGGTCTTCCGTCTGTCAGGATTCGAGCGTGTCGGTCAACTGCGTTGTCGGTCGTTTGGTGTCGGTGATTTCACTGTCGGCGAATCGGCGTTTCGGTCATTAGAAGTAGACCCACTTACAGTTAACACAATTAAGGCATGGATAAGTCTCCAGCTTATTATATCTTAAAACATTTGTATTTAACGGTGCATCTTTATATCACAAACGTCTTTTCAGATATGGACGATTCCTATAACTAAAGGATGATTTTTCACCCACTAGCTCCTTTAGCTCTGCCATACTTTCAAATACCCTCCAAATCTTAGTGATTATCTCTTTCACATGTTCAACATTTCTTGTGTATGTTGTCACATACCATAATGGCTGTACTTTGTTACATTTAATGGAAACTTCAGGATCTGAATGCCATGGTGCAAAATAGGGCCTTACAGAGTTATGCCTATCACTTATTGCTTGTACTTTTATCCAATAATTCCCTTTTATAACCTCCATCCTCAAACGCATTTAACATTTCATTCATTTGCTCTTCACATTTAATATAATTGGTATTTAACCTACTAACACGTATTGACTGGCTCTTAACAATGTATTTAAAAATGTGGAGTGCATGCATGCTCTTTCTGTGAGTATATCTATTTTTTTGAACTTCCTTTTTATAAATACATGTATAGATAACATTATTCATTTTACAAATTTGTACATCCAAAAAGCAGCACTCCATATCAGATGAATTAGATTTAAATGTGAGGAAGTTGGTGGTTCCATGCAAGTATTCAATAAACTCATCTAATTCAAGGTGATCACCTTCCCACAAAAAGATGTCGTCAACAAAACATTTATAAAACAAAAGTTTAGAACTAAATTTATCAGGGGCCCTATATATAGATATGTTTTCCCATTTATTCAATATAATATTAGCATACGTTTTGGCAATTGAAGTACCCATTGCCATCCCTGAGGTTTGATGAAAAACTCATTCCTCAAACATAAAAATATTGTTTTCAAGGATAATTTCCAGTAACTCACAAACTTTTCAATCTCTCTGCCAACCATATCTGTGTTACTGCATAAAAAATGTGCATTTAGTCTATTCCAGTTTCACTGGGGATTACAGTAAAGAATTAATATCTAAACACACAAACAAAAAAAATCAGTCCTTCTTTGATTTTCAAACCACTTATACAACTTTTTCAAAACATCACTTGCATCTTGGCTATAACTCTCAATCTTATTGGGGTAACCCCCAAGTACCTTCTGCAGATATAAGGCTATAGGTTCAGTAACCCATCCCCTCCCAGATGCCTATAGGTCTCATAGGGGGATGGGTTAAATCCTTATGCATTTTTGGAAGACCATATAATATAGGTGTCACAGGATAAAGAACAGTAAAGAAAGTCAAACAAGTCATTAGAAATATCCTGTGCCAACAATAATTCATACAATGACTGACTTTTGCAACAAAAGTTGAGACCTTGGATATAGCTATTTGCTTAAAGGTATTAACATCACTCAAAAACTCATACATCCAATTCAAGTAGTCTACTTTATCCATTAGTACAATTACTCCCCCTTTATCTGCTTGCTTAACTCATTGCATCCGAGTGATGCCTCTAGGTGCATCTGCAGTTAACTCCTACCGATGCCTCTAGGTGTCAAATATTGCTTGTTCATATTTGCATCAATAATTCCAAAACCATGCTATGTACAAGGTTTTAAAAGATTTCATCTTAAAGTTTACACAATGGCAAACTCAACTGAATTAATATTCACCTCTGTCTAGTACAGTTAAATAAATATTAACTGCTGTTGTTATCTTAATTTATATAAATGTAATTTTCACATTTTTCTAAATATCTCAATATCCAAGTAACACAGACAGAACTCCTTAAACTCATATGTTAGCTCTCAGCTAGATAAATAAAATGTGTGTAACTTGAGTGGCTGCTGAGATATTGTAAGTTGTTTACAAAATATTACAAATGGTATAGTTACTGTATTTACTGTGATTTATAAAATTCTATTTAAGGCCTAGAACCTAAAAAACACTACCACTATAAAACTAGTCTGTGTTGAAGACTTTGCCATTTGCACTTATTTTATAACCTATATGGTTCCAGAGATATGAACATTTGTTTGAAATGTGAGGACATAATTTGATGCTGTCAAAGGATTTAGGCTCGGCCCATTTAGAAGTTACAGTACAAACTTCCTGACCTCCACTGAAGTGAATGAGTTAATAACAATGTCATTATTGTTCTGCAAGGTCAACAGGGCTTCATTCTCTTCATTTAATAAATTATAAAATGTCTCTTTTCTTTCTTGTTCATAAAGCTGACTCAAGTCACGTTCACATAAATTGGAAAACGTTGATACTAACGGGCAAGTCACTGATATGAAAGTGCTTGATTTTCTACAAGTCTGAGGTCCCAGCATAGGGAAATCTCAAAAAGTCAATTTTAAACTCAAGTTCCTCACAAAAGATTTTAAGTCAGTGATGGCATTAGTTATGGTATCATTGCTAGCTTGAATAAATTCTAACCCTTTATTCAATAGTGTAATATCTGCAGAAGTCAGATTTAAATTAGATAGATTTACCACAGTGTGATTATCTACCACCCCTTCTGCTGTAACTGATTGCGGGTTTGAGGGCCATTGTAATTTTTTCTTCCTCAGCCTCCTCCTCTTCCCACAGTCTTCCCACAGAACATCCTCTGGAACTGTCCCTCCTGCGTGTCTCAACATGATCTGGAAGCTGAGGACAAATGGGGGCAGGAAGCTGACAAAAATCCTCCAGCCTATTGGAATTTACGCCAATCGCAGAACTTTGAGGAACATTCACATTCTCAATTAAGCAGGAGGTATTGCTGCCACCATCAGTCAACTCAACCCTGACAGATTCAGGGGAAATTACTTACTGTAACAGCACCCTCCCCAACCACATGCGTTTCAGTATGAGAGAATGAGTCAAGCACATACATTGAATTTTTCTTTGCATCACTCATTCTCTGTACTAAGTGAAGCTTTGGCCAAGAAAAAATATTAGCAACGTTGAAGTAGTAATGTAATGTAATGTGTAAAAGGAACCAAGTGATGTAGCAGCAGACAATGCATCAGTTAAAATTTACGCAAAAGTGACAGAAAGTAAAAAAGGAAAGAAACAACAAAGTGAGAGGGTGTCTGGCTTTGTGGCAGCAGATAGTGTAGTAACTAAAACATATGCAACAGTGACAGCAGGCAAGAAAGGAGAGCAAAAGAAAGTGTAAGCAAAACTGCTTTTAAAAAGAGGCAAAGACCAACTGTGAGAATAAGAAAAAAAAAAAAAAACAAACATGGCACTGTAATAGGCAAATATCATGTATGAGACAGTTTAGTAACTGTTACGGGTTCTAAACCTCAAGAAATTCATTTTTTTATAAATATTGGAACAGAGATTTTTTGTGACTTGACATTGGTATGATGGATTGATGATGACATTTCTGGAGCTGTGAAACAAAAAGGACATTTATCCATGGAACAACTATTTGTTTTCTGATAGTAACTTAAATGTTGCAAAACAAACCAAACTTGAAAAAGGAAGCAGGCAAGACAATAAACCTCAGCAGATGCACCAATTCCAGGCACAGTGATGCTGATAAACTGCAAGTTAAAATTTTATTTTAAGCTCAACAATAATAGGCTTTTTGTCAGTGTCCCACACCAACTTCATCAGAAAAACAAACAACACATTCCAGCTTACACCTTAATAAAAAGCTCATAAATCACATGACTACTTAGCAATTAAGCCAATACATCCACAACACCTGCTCAAACCCTTCCCTGAGGACTCAACCTAACTGAACAAGCAGTAAAAGAAATTTCCATACTTTTAAAATTTTAAAATTAAGAAGTTTGGTTAAGTAATTTTATTGTATTTATTTTTTGTAGATTGCATCTATTTTAATTTCTTCATCTATTTTTTATCTATTTCAGCATGGATTAGAACTGTAAGGAACCCAGGGATGACCAAATGTGAATCCTGTAATTATTGTAAATTCATAGATATAGGGTACACATTTTATATTAGGGATCAACATTACACCATTACATCAGGTAGATTTAATTGTAATTCTACCTGTGTTATATATTTAGCTTAATGTCAACTATGCCCTGCTTTCTACATCGGGAAAACTGATCGTAGATTACTAGAGCGGGTATATGAGCATCTTTATTATATCAGAAAGGAGAAAACTGAAAATGCCCTAGCTAGTCATATTAAAGGGAACCCTACTCACATCTTCAGGTTTAACTTTATTGATCATATCCCAAAAGATGTAAGGGGCGAACCAAGATCTCTACTTTTAGAGAAAAAGGAATTAATGTGGCAGATCCGGTTGGATGTTTGCCACTATCATGGCATCAATGACTGTTGTTCCATTCAGTGTCTTTTGAGACTTAAGAGCTTGAACAGGTAGCTTAAAATGTAATATATTATGTAAAATACAACAGCATTATTAAGAAAGGATGTATGTAGGTTATTTCTATTTTTATTTTTACCTTTACGTCTATCTTATGATTTTTTCTTAATATTCTTTTTACTTATTATAAGTTTAAATTAATTTGTCAGGGTTTGTAGATCTCCTATGTATAGGAAATTGACTAATTATAAACCATTAAGGTTAACAATTACTGTATGTTAGCTTTGTATTTAACTAACATACTGGAATGTAAAGGCTGAGTATGATTTCTTTTGCCTATCCCTGTAAGTACAGTAGTTTATTTTATTTTATTTTATTTCATTCTATTTTATGTCATTGTATTATGTTTGTATGCTGCACCAACTAGTAGCATTGATTGTTGAACTTACATTATGATGCAAAGTCTAAAGTCATTTATTGTGTTTAATTGGGATATATTAAGTAATTAAGTTAATAGGAGAAAGAAGAGGGAAGTGTATTAAGTGAATTTGAGCTGCTGTTTGTTGCCTGAAGAAGTCTAGTTACTAAACTAGATGAAAAGCGCTTAACTCTACTTGTGATTTGCTACCAGTTTTTATTCAAGTTATTTTTAATAAAAAGCTAAAGGGCTGAAGACTGTGGGGTGCTGCTTGTTCCTGCTTTGGTTTGTCTTTTCTGCAGTTTGTGGTGCTGTTTGTGTTTTTTTGAACAGTTTGTCTATGGCTAGTGGGAACAGCACAGGCTCCCAAGATCTATTCAACCCATCAGGACAGTCAACAAGAGTCTGGGAATCTTAAAACTTTATTTGCAATACTTACTTATTTGGATTCACTATCTGACGGGTTGGTAGCCATCCTACCTCTATCTGGGTCAGTGACTGTTGTTAATAAACAAGACCTTCCAATTGCCACCTCTCACGTTACAGAGATGAGTATGAGCACATCCCTTGGTCACCTTCCAACTATCGTGTCACTTGTCAGAATGCACATTTACATCAGGATAAAGGGCCTTCTGAACTCACTGCTGGTTTTGATGTGCCTGGATGGTTAAACAATGCTCCTACAATTAAAAAAGGTATGAACAATGAAACTAGAGACAATGATAGATTATCAACAAAGGGAAACACTACAATTGTATCTGATTTAAAAGCTCTGGACTCCAAACTGTTTAAAATAAAAAAAAAATTACAGTTGAAGGTTGCTTACTTCGACTAATGTTGTACCATGACAAACAGGATTTTTTTCAGGAGGGTACAAGTCAGCAACAGATGGGAGATGAGGCTCAGAAAAGGAACAATTCTCAACAAAGAAAAGGCAACGCAAACAGGAAGAAGTAACCACCTCTACCTGTTTGGATTCATTGGACCCTGAGTCTGCTGTGAACTATTCAGGTACTGTTGCTGATTTTCCTGTCTCTTTGCCTACTACTTTTGTGACTAGCACACCACCTTTGCATGCTACTCCATTTTTTAGGACGGAAATGGGTGCGGATTCTTTCAGCACTGCTGTGGCTCCATTTCAAACTAAGGTGGCTGATAAAACAAGCAGTACACCATGTTTACAGTTAAATTTATTTAATAATATGCTGGGTGAGTCATTTGTTTCTAGCTCGTCTTATATACCACATGTTGGGAATTCAGTAATGACGGACATTATTGGTGCTGATGTTTTAAGGTATAGATCTGGTGATACATCTGATTTACCATTTGCATGATCACTTAATGTTACTGATAGAGGGGTGCTTAGTGGTGAACCATGTACATTCGGAAAGACAAGAAATGTTACCAATAGAGTGGGGCCTAGTAGCAAAGCATGTACATGTGGTAAGAGAACAAATGTAAAAGCTAATAATGACACCGATAGAGTTGTACTTTTTCCTAACTTGGACATTACCACTGAGGCTAATAACCAGGATGAAAGTAGTTGTGAAAGGCCTGTTAATTTTAATAGGACCTTTAATATCAATGTTAATTACAGTAATTCAGGGCATGTGATTGATCGCCTTGTATCTACCCCCCTGCAGTCTAATTCTGGAACTTATTTGGAATTGTTTAACTTGGCTACGTTTTGTTTATCAAATAGTGTAACTGCTGGGTCTAAACTTGTAGCTCGTAATATGTTGATTAATATGAATCTGCAAAATAGAACTACGAAGACTGATACATATGTGAATGTTGAACCCAATATTGATTCTTATAGGCAAACAGTGCCCCCACTCACTATTATTACTAACAGGAGAGGGGATTTCAGCATATATAATTTTTCTGAATTTCAAGTTAAATCTAATGTAGTGGAATTATTAGCAAAGGGTTTATCATTTATACCCACTAAACCAGCTAATATGGTACAAATTATTATGGAGTTTAAGCAGTACATCAGAAAACTTAACTTCCAGGTTCTCTTCAAAACTGAACAGAAAACCGCAACTGAGTACCATATCCCTAGTACTTTTAACCCTCTAAGTCATCCACTTATAGCAATGTTTGAAAAAATATGCAAAATCGACTTCAGGAATTCATTAACAGACAAATTTAACTTTACAAGGAACGTGGGGTGGGAGACGGCTGGGCAGCCTTTAATGATTTTCGACAGCTACCAATTAGAATTCTAAAACCTGATAAAGGGGAGGATTGGTGATTATGGGGAATGACTTTTATATCCAAAAGATGACCAAGCTTTTGGACACTGATACTTATACCTTAGTTAGTTTGTATGATATCAGCTTAGCTTATAGAAAAATCAAGGATCATCTGAATGATTTATTTATTGAACAACTAATTGACATGCCCTTGTTGAACTACTTAACTATGTTAGCTCCTAGAATCCAATTTTGTTCGGTGAGCCTAAAATACATAAATCTTTAATAGATCCACCTATGAGGCCACTAGTAGATGCTCATCAAAGTATAACCTATCCTATAGCCAAGGTAGTGGATAACATTTTGAAGAAACATCTTGGGAATGAAGATCAAATTTGTAAAAATTCTTGGTCCTTTCTATCTAAACTGAATGAAATTCCTTATCAGGAAGAGTTCAATTTCTTAACTAATGATGTCAGAGATCTTTATATATCCATTCCACAGGAGGAAGGAATCAAATATGTTCTTCGGTTCCTTAGTCAGAAAGGGGCCCCTTTAGTAGAGACCAAACTAGTCAGCAGTTTGCTGGGCATTGTGCTAACTAATAATTACTTTCTGTTTGACAATCAGTTTTACTTGCAGAAAATTGGGGTGGCTATGGGGTCCCCATGTTGGGCCAGTTTTGCTAACACAGTTATGGCCTACTGGGAAAAGGATCACATTTTTACACAAAGACGTCTTATGAATAGGTTATTCTTTTACACTCACTTTTTGGATGACATATTTGTCATCCAAAAAGGCAGTTTGGATGAGGTTGTGCAGTTTATTGAATATTTAAATCAGACTACTGAGTTTTTGAAATTTACTTAAACCTTTTATGAAGAGACAATAACCTATTTGGACATTGAACTCTGTAAGGATTGAACTCATAAAAGACTGGCTGCCAGAATTCATAGGAAGGACACCTTCTCAAATACATATTTACATTTCAGTAGTTCACATCCCTTCCACCATAAAAGATCAGTAATCAAAGGCCAATTAGTTCAGGCTGCAAAGATGGTCACAGTTGATAGTGAATTTTTGAAGGAATGTGAAAAAAATAGCTGATAAGTTTTTTTTCCTAGGGGGTATCAGAGAGACCTTACTAAGGAGATTATGACCAAGATTACACAGAAGATGTATAATGGTGTCTATACCCCATTATTACAGGGTAAATCCCTTTCCCATAACATGACTAATATTGTTACCAACCAAATGACAAACAGGTCCCTGGTCTCTTTTATACTATTCAGCTCAGAAAGTGGACAGCTTCTTTCAGTAATAAAGAAAAACTAGAATTTGCTGAGTTACAATTCTGAATTGCATTCACTATTAGGGCCACTTCCCTCTTTTACATTTAAGAAGGGTAAGAACTTGAAAAACCTTTTAGAGGCAAGTAACATTAGAACTGTAAGGAACCCAGGTATGACCAAATGTGAATCCTGTAATTATTGTAAATTCATAGATATAGGGTACACATTTTATATTAGGGATCAACGTTACACCATTACATCAGGTAGATTTAACTGTAATTCTACCTATGTTATATATTTAGCTTAATGTCAACTACGCCCTGCTTTCTACATCGGGAAAACCGATCGTAGATTATGAGAGCGGGTATATGAGCATCTTTATTATATCAGAAAGGAGAAAACTGAAAATGCCCTAGCTAGTCATATTAAAGGGAACCCGATTCACAGCTTCAGGTTTAAAGTTATTGATCATATCTCAAAAGATGTAAGGGGTGGACCAAGAGCTCTACTTTTAGAGAAAAAGGATTTAATGTGGTAGATCCGGTTGGATGCTTACCATCCTGGCATCAATGACTGTTTTTCCATTCAGTGCCTTTTGAGACTTAAGAGCTTGAACAGGTAGCTTAAATTTAATGTATTATGTAAAATACAACAGCATTATTTTGTAAAATACAACAACATTATTAAGAAAGGATGTAGGTAGGTTATTTTTATTTTTATTTTACCCTTACATATATCTTACTATTTTTTCTTAATATTCTTTATTTAATGATTTTTTTACTTATTATAAGTTTAAATTAATTTGTCAGGGTATGTAGATCTTTTATGTATAGGAAATTGACTAATTATAAACCCTTAAGGTTAACAATTACTGCGTGTTAGCTTTGTATTTAACTAGCATACTGGAATATAAAGGCTGAGTATGATTTCTTTTGCCTATCCCTGTAAGTACAGTAATTTGTTTTATTTTATTTTATTTCATTCTATTTTATGTCATTGTATTATGTTTGTATGTTACACCAACTAGTAGCATTGATTGTTGAGCTTAAATTATGCTGCAAAGTTTAAGGTCATTTATTGTGTTTAATTGGTATATATTAAGTAATTAAGTTAATAGAAGAAAGAAGGGAGAAGTGTATTTAAGTGAATTTGAGCTGCTGTTTGTTGTCTGAAGAAGTCTAGTTACTAAACAAGATGAAAAGCGCTTAACTCTACTTGTGATTTGCTACCAGTTTTTACTCAAATTGTTTTTAATAAAGAGCTGAAGAGCTGAAGACTGTGGGGTGCTGCTTGTTCCTGCTTTGGTTTGTCTTTTCTGCAGTTTGTGGTGCTGTTTGTGTTTTTTCAACTATTATGAGGCAAATGGAAAATGTGAAATGAGAGGAAAAAGAACACAAAAGCAAATTATGAGTATTGTAGTACAGCATGTGGAAAATAAGTATAACAGTGGAAGAAAGAAAATAAGAGAGATTGGAAAGAAAAAAATTCCAGAACGAGTTAAGGAAAAATTTGAAAAAGAAATGATTATCAATGAATTGGAGGAAGTATTCAGACAATAAATATTTACTCATTATTAGGCCCAGATAGCACAGGGTATGGAATGTACAAAAAATGAATGGTTTGGCAAAGACAGTATTTTGTAAATGTAGATGAATAGTTGAAGGAGGGTTTGTTTGTGAAGAATTATGGAGTAGGACATTACAATTTATATAGAAGAAAGATGAGAAGAATGCAATACAAAAGTAGAGAGTCATCACATTAAATGACAGATTATAAATGTTTAAGAAAATAATACGGGGATAATGGAAGCAAGGATGAATGATATTGTGGAAACAAAGAATATATGGTGTAAAGGGGAAGAGATGCCACAAATTGTTACTGGTTAGAAGAGAAACTGTGGAGGATATTATAAATAAAACTTATGGTAGGAGATACTTGCAAGACATTTGATACCATAGAGCATGATGCTTTACAGGATGTTATAGAGAAGTTTGGAATACATAACACAATTAGGAGAGTGTGTATGTCAGCATATAAAATAATAGTGTGAGAGTGTTAGTGAATGGGTGGCTGATTAAAAAATTATGCATGAAGTGTGGTATAAGACAAGGATGTCCCACAAGTGAAATATTGTTTGCACTCTTAATGAATGTGATAGTGAGTGAAGCGGCTTATAAAATGAAACATGCTAGATATATGATGCAAAAGAAGGTGGATTCTAGTAGTTTTAACATATGCAGATGATACAGTTGAACTTGTTAAAAACAAAATATGGATGAGGAAAGGTCTGGTTTGTCTGATTGAAAGTTTAAAAAAATGGGTATGACCTTGAATAAAGACAAAAGGAAGGGTTTGGGTGGTGTGGAAACAATTGGGATTCTGTATTTTTCAATGAATGAAGTGTCTTTGCTAGGAATGAATTTTGGGAAAATGGCATAGTGATGATGCAGTGGGAGAGTTTGATAAAATAAATGAAAGAAACAGATTTTCTGCAGAGGAAGTGTAGATTAGTATTCAGGAAAAAGGTGTATCTGGTCAGTTAGGTATTAATGAGAAAAATAGCATACATGGCAAATGTTTACATGATCTCAGAAAAATATTAAAAGGAAATTGTGTGATTGGTGTTTTCTTTCATTAGGCGTTCAAGATTAAATCTAGTGAAAAGAGATGTGTTGTATATGAGTGAAGATAAAGGGGGACTGGGGTTACAAATCTAGTTGTTTATTCTGCCTCATTGCACTTGTTTAGGGTATTAAAGTGGGTAAAGGAAGACAATGAGAATAATAGTGAGAATGTTTACATATATATGTATAAAACTTCTGGGAGATGAGAATAATAGTGAGAATGTTTACATATATGTATAAAACTTCTGGGAGATGAGAATAATAGTGAGAGTGTTTACATATATGTATAAAACTTCTGGGAGATGAGAATAATAGTGAGAATGTTTACATATATGTATAAAACTTCTGGGAGATGAGAATAATAGTGAGAATGTTTACATATATGTATAAAATTTCTGGGAGATGAGAATAATAGTGAGAGTGTTTACATATATGTATAAAACGTCTGGGAGATGAGAATAATAGTGAGAATGTTTACATATATGTATAAAACTTCTGGGAGATGAGAATAATAGTGAGAATGTTTACATATATGTATAAAACTTCTGGGAGATGAGAATAATAGTGGGAATGTTTACATATATGTATAAAACTTCTGGGAGATGAGAATAATAGTGAGAATGTTTACATATATGTATAAAACTTCTGGGAGATGAGAATAATAGTGAGAATGTTTACATATATGTATAAAACTTCTGGGAGATGAGAATAATAGTGAGAATGTTTACATATATGTATAAAACTTCTGGGAGATGAGAATAAGAAAACGGGAATGAAGAAATTACAATGTTCAAGACTAATAATGACATAAACAATATAGACATGCATATGAATATGAATTAATATTATAAAAATAATAAATGTATGTAAGAAGGGTAGATAAAAAATTATTTTTGTAATATGGGTTATTTGGAATGAAATGATATACTGAATTGATTTTTGTTTAATGGGAAATATACTTTGACAGATATATACTGATACTGATGGAAGGCTGTTGCTGACCTTTTTTTTTATTTATTTTTTGGTGTGTATGGTGGGCAGTGTTTAAGGGAAAACATAAGATGGTGTTTAATGGCAGAAAAAAAGAAAAATGAATGCCAAGAAATAATGAAATAGTGTCAAATAGAAATTGAAATAAGAAGAAACCAAATAAGAGAAATAGAAATAAAGCTGTATGGCAAAAAAAAAAAAAACAGAGAAAAGGTTAAAAATCTGTTATTTAGGCAAAGTTTTTTTAAAGGTAAGAAAGAAGAGGTGGCACCATATTTAGGAAACACATGAGAACAAAAGAAGGAAGAACTGATACATTATTTGATGAAGAGGGTGGTATAAGATGTAAATAATAGAAGTAGTAGAAAGATGTGTATGTAAAATACATGAAATGGAAGATGTAATACACGAATGGTATGTAAAAAATATTTGAAGATAGTAAGGCAGAACTGGAAAAGGACATTACTATGGAGGAAGTGCAGAAAATAATAAAAGAACAGAGAAAAGTGTCACCACTAGGATTAGATGAGAGGGTCAGTAGTGCAGCAGTTAACATTGTTGCCTCACAGCAAGAGATTGTCTGGTTTGATTCTTGACTGGTGTGCCTTCTGTGTGGAGTCTGCATGTCCTCCCTGTATTTGTGTGGGTTTCCTCTGGCTGCTCCAGTTTCCTCCCACATTCCAAAGACATGCATCTGGACCATGTCTCCCTGGGCATCCACTGAAAACAGGCTCTGGTGTAGTTGGACTTTCCTGGTCAACAAATGTTAAATAAATAAATAAAGATGGATTAACTTATAAGTTTTAGAAGCAAATGGAGATGGGAGAAAATGTATTACTTTTATAGAAGTAAATAAATGGTTAGATAAAGGGATAGTACAGGAAGAAATATGTAGTAGAGTGTAAAAATGTATATGTAGAAAAATGAAAGGAATGATACTAGAAACTAGAGACCAATAACATTAGAGAATACTGATTATAAAATATTTATAAGAATAATGCAAAAAAGGATGAAAAAATTGTTGAATGAAGTAATAGGGAATTACTGTTTTGTGTAAAAAGTAGAAAAGTAAAGGAAATAATGATCTTGAGGTAGGAGGGTGGCCTAATGGTTAAGGTGTTTGCCTTACAAGCACAAGGTACAGGGTTTGAATCTCACAGGGGATAACTGGCTAGGCTTAAAATGGCTCGCAAGGGCAGTTAGCCTAGTATGAACCTATGAACCTATGATAGAAAAAATGAGGTAAGATTGGTTAGACGTGATGTAGAGAAGGTGTTTGATAAAATAATTCATGAGACAATGTGGGACATTTTGGAAGCATATGGAATACGTAAAAAATAGTGTAAGTTGTAAAAATTTGTTATGAAAATTCATGATTGAAACTAATGGTCAATGGATATATGGGAAAAGAGATAAAAGTAAGAATGGGAGTTAAGCTGGAGTGCACCTTAAGTATGTATATTTATGTTCTAGTAATGAATGCTATTATTCACACTTTTATCTCAGAAATGGATGAAGCATGTTAGAAGATGGGAAAGTAAATTGAGTCACCAGTATGTCTGATGATTTGCTTATTAAAACACAATGGAAGGACTAATGAGTGAAAGCATTATAACAATTGAAAAGGTATTTCAAAAAGATGGGTTTTTTAATAAATAAAGGAAAAAGTAATGGGTTTGGTGAAATAAAGAAGAGGAATGTTTTTTTATAATAGAAAGGAAATTAATATATTAGGGGTCATAAATGAGAAATATGAAAACATGCTGAATTGGTGGAAAGTGAAAATGGAGGAAATGAACAAATTGCTTGTGTTGTGGAAAAGGTTTAATTTATCATATAGTAAAAGATGTACATGTTAAATACATAGATATTGTGGAAACTTGACTATGTTGGTGGAGTTTACATGTTTCTAGGAAAAAATGGAAAACCAACGGCTATAAATATTTTTCATATATGGGAATAATATATGATAAAAAGGGGGGGGGTAAGGTCTGAAAAATCTTATTTTTTAACATCACTGCACCTGGTTGTATTATTAATAATGTGAAAAAAGGATAATAAAATGGTGGGGAAATTGTTACATGAAAAATATGAATAGGCATGGAAACAGGTAAAAAGGAAAGGAAGGGATGAACGCAAGATTATGTTAAGAAATTAATACATAACTAATGTAAAGTTATGGACATTAAAAACTGACAAATGTATAAGAAAGGAATACATAACTAATGTAAAGTTATGGACATTAAAAACTGACAAATGTATAAGAAAGGAATACATAACTAATGTAAAGTTATGGACATTAAAAACTGACAAATGTATAAAAAAGGAATACATAACTAATGTAAAGTTATGGACATTAAAAACTGACAAATGTATAAGAAAGGAATACATAACTAAGGTAAAGTTATGGACATTAAAACTGACAAATGTATAAGAAAGGAATACATAACTAATGTAAAGTTATGGACATTAAAAACTGACAAATGTATAAGAAAGGAATACATAACTAATGTAAAGTTATGGACATTAAAACTGACAAATGTATAAGAAAGGAATACATAACTAAGGTAAAGTTATGGACATTAAAAACTGACAAATGTATAAGAAAGGAATACATAACTAATGTAAAGTTATGGACATTAAAAACTGACAAATGTATAAGAAAGGAATACATAACTAAGGTAAAGTTATGGACATTAAAAACTGACAAATGTATAAGAAAGGAATGCATAACTAAGGTAAAGTTATGGACATTAAAAACTGACAAATGTATAAGAAAGGAATACATAACTAAGGTAAAGTTATGGACATTAAAAACTGACAAATCTATAAGAAAGGAATACATAACTAAGGTAAAGTTATGGACATTAACAACTGACAAATCTATAAGAAAGGAATAGATAACTAAGGTAAAGTTATGGACATTAAAAACTGACAAATGTATAAGAAAGGAATACATAACTAAGGTAAAGTTATGGACATTAAAAACTGACAAATCTATAAGAAAGGAATAGATAACTAAGGTAAAGTTATGGACATTAAAAACTGACAAATCTATAAGAAAGGAATACATAACTAAGGTAAAGTTATGGACATTAAAAACTGACAAATGTATAAGAAAGGAATACATAACTAAGGTAAAGTTATGGACATTAAAAACTGACAAATCTATAAGAAAGGAATACATAACTAAGGTAAAGTTATGAACATTAAAAACTGACAAATGTATAAGAAAGGAATAGATAACTAAGGTAAAGTTATGGACATTAAAAACTGACAAATCTATAAGAAAGGAATACATAACTAAGGTAAAGTTATGGACATTAAAAACTGACAAATCTATAAGAAATTAATACATAACTAAGGTAAAGTTATGGACATTAACAACTGACAAATCTATAAGAAAGGAATGCATAACTAAGGTAAAGTTATGGATATTAAAAACTGACAAATCTATCCATCCATCCATTCATCCAATGGCCTCTTTCCCATTTTTGCACATGGGTTCAGAGTGTCACTAACAGTGACAATTATCTGGTGCTAGTGTTTACACTCCTGGGTGGCTAGGCATGCCGTGGCTGTTCTTACATACCACACATACACAAGCACACTCACACCTACACCCAAATTAGAGCTCTCAGTCCACCTACTGCATGTCTTTGGAATGTGGGAGAAAACTGGTGCACCCAAAGAAAACATGTGTGAACACGTAGAGGACGTGTAGACATGGCACAAAACTTACCCCAGCCAAGAATTGAACCAGAGAACCTCTTGTTGTACGTAAACAACACTACCAGCTTGCACTACTGTGCACCCACTGTATAGAGAAAAGGAATGAGTAGTATGAACTAATTATGCAAGAATGTTCTGTTGTATTTCCATGGAGTAATTTATCAGATGATGCTAGACATGCAATAAAGCAAAGAAGGAAAAGTTAAAAGATTTCTATGAAGCTGGGTACGTTTGTGGTGAATTTTGTTAAACAAGTTATCTATTAAGAGAACTATGAAATATAAACCAATAGAAGAAGAACTGTGCTATAATAGCAAAGTATGGGAAACTGTTCTAGATTCTAAAATGAATGCATCCTTTTGGGAAACTGTTAGAAATTTATATAGCTGGGAAGGTTTCAAAGAAATGATTATGAAACACGGAAATGATATTGTATGGTAAATGTGGAAAGGAAGAGTGGAGGAAATTGATAATTGGGATAAAAATATATGTTACACTCTAAGGATTGTGGAAAAGAAGGTGTGAAGGACTATTATATTACAAAAATAGAAGGGATAAAGATGTATTTGCAGAAATAAGAAAATGGTTGTGGAAAAAGCAATGGGGAGGATAGAGAAAATTAAGGAAATAGAAATGGAAGAAGTATGCACAAAATTTGTGTTGCATTACTAATGAAAAAAATTGTAAAAACGATGTGAATAGGATGGATATAGGGGTGCAAAAATATGTAAGTAATGTGTAAGTAATGTATAATGCATACATAAAGTAACCCCTACCCTTTTCACTGAGTGCACGTCATTCTCATACCTAGGTTGGAGTCCACTGCGAAAAGTTCAATTATGCAGAATAGGTGCAGATCGGACTGAGAGATACTGCATATAGATGGCAGCAGAACAACTGATGCAGATCATGAATCCAATGAAGTCGTACCTGATAGAAGAGAAGGAGATCAGGAGGTAATGGCAGAGGTGGAAGAAATGGGTCTATGTTTAACCATCAAATAACATTTACATTAAACAGCTAAACATCAAACCCTAACCATTGAATGTTCATTCTGTAAACGTTCACTTTTTCACCAAGGAAATTAAATAGCTTAGCCCCCCACACACCTCTAACTATATATATGAACTCCAAGACCATACTACAGTGGTGAAAAGGGAAGAAGGGAAGTGTTGGCCAACTAGCTACTTTCCCGTTCACTGAAATTAACATTGAATGAATGTTTGATAGTTAGGGTTCACTGTTGAACCATTCAATGTAAATATTATTTGATGATTAAACATAGACCTGGAAGAAACACAGGAGATTATCTTTACAGAAATCCTGTTAGATAGCCTGGATGATGACTATCTAGTAAACCTATTACAGCAATCATTAAGAGTAATATATAATTATTGACCATGGAATGGGTAAGGCCAATCTTTGACAAAATTAGATAGGTTAATTTCAGCATAAAAAGGGAAATTGGCTAAGCTTTAAATGGCCCACAAGGGCAGCTAGTCTAATACTTATGAACCTATAAAGAAGACCTGGAAGATCAGTCTCTGCTTTCTTGGTGGATGGACAGCAGAAAAGATATTTGGTGAAAAGCTGGAGGAAGAATTGCCTTTCTGTTTATTAATAATGACACTGAGAATTAAATTTTATAGCTGTAAGGGTTAAAAAGAACATAAAGGAACAGAAGCAGAGGCACAGATGAATAAAAAAACAATGACCCACCATAAGAATATTGACAGATATGATGTGTAGGATAATATAATTTTACCTTTGGGGTTAAAAGCTCAACATGTAAAATTGTGCCTATATTCTGTCAGTGAGAATTTCTGTGGTTTGACTTCAGAATTCTGAAATGTTGATTTTTGGTACAGTGTGAAAGAAAGGCAAATGACAACATAGTATGATTTTTTAAAGGATAGTACACAAGGACTGAATCATATTAAAAGGGTGATGTTATATACAAGAAAATGGAGGTGGATTAGATTTAATGCATCCTATAGTTAATTATGTATCATTGCATTTATATACAGTTTTGTTTGGTTACTAGAATTTTTGAACATCAAATACAGAGAACTTTAGATACATATGAAAAATTAAAAAGGCGGAAATATTTTGAAAATGACAAATTAAAGGAATATTAAGAAAAAAATTATGTAGAAAGTTAATTTAGATTATGTAAAAAAAGAAAAATGGTTGATTTTTGCCAGCCCTTGGGAGAATTTGAGTGAAAGTGTTATTAAAGCTATGAAAAAAAAAACAAGAAAATGATGTGTAACAAAAAATGACAAGATTTTCTTATAGAGATTATTAATTAATACATTACCAGGAAAAGAGAGTATGAAACAGGTGATGAAAGTAAACATTGTTGCCTTTATTATAAACAGGAAGAAATGACAGGACATGTCTTTCTACAATGTGAAAGAGTTACAAAAGTTTGGGAGGTACTGATTAAAGAAAATATTTTATGTGATATTAAGAATGTGTTTGAAAGTTATATTGCATAGTTATTATGAATAAAGGCATGAAAGACAGATGGAAAATATTGATAATTTTTTATGTAGAATGGGAAACCTGAAAAGCAAGGTCTAATAAAGTTTTGTTTGATAAGAAATGTATATTGTCAAAACTTTTGATGAAAAGAAGATAGCTATGTTGTTAAGAGAGGGGAAATTGAAGTTTATTTCTTTTCATTGTATCAATAAAAAGTAAAATGAAGATATTTTAAGGATATAAAATAATGTAAATATATGAATTTATAAAATTAAATAAAGAAACCCTAGTCTTTTCAATAAATGCCATGGAATCTTTTGCGTCCACATGAACTACTGTATAAATCACATAGCATTCAACCTATGAGACATTTCAGAAACATGAGTCATCTCCTCATAATTATAATAGGAAATTTCCAATACAGGACTGTTGACAGTCCAAGTGTTTAGGGCAACCCTTTCATCAAAACAATTTTATTTCTAAAAACAAAACAAATCCAGTTTTAAATCCTCTTTCAAAAAAGAGACTGACCTCAGATCATTCCCTTTGTAGATTTTATGGATATTGTAAGAAATTCTTCCAACACTGTTGTAGGTGATCACTTCATAGGTGGTTGAAGGGCTTTAGTTCAATAATTCAATATTTCCGTGTGTTTGATCACTTTGTATTGCATTTTGTGAACCAGAGGGATTTTGACCTTTCTCCATTGTGATGTGGATGTGGAACTGGTATACATAATTTAGATTTGTGCTGGGGTGGAGCAGAATAAGTCACACTGACTATATTTAGTGAACTTTTCAAATATAAATAATTTGGGGGTAAAATTAGGTTTGATCATAAAATAATGATCATATGGATGGGCCAAGAAAAGGAAGGCAAAATTAATACAACTCTATGTAGGTTTGTTAAGCCAGAATTCCCTTCCTGTATCATATGTAGAGCCTCAAACATCTACCATACACAGATAGGCTAAAAATCCTATCCCTCTACTCAGTTTCATACAGACTCCTCAGAGGTGACCTTTGTCTGGCATACAAGGCGATCACGGACCCCACCTTGATGGGACTGCTGCATATCAACAAGTCAAGCTCCACTCAAGTAACCTGCACACTCGGCCTCAACCTGGTCCGTGACATCAACAAGACTTATTGGCGGGACAGATTTGTGTCCCAGAAATGTCCTCATTAATGGAATAGACTCCCTCTCCATATCAAGCAGAGTACCTCTTTACCCCTTTTTAAGCCCAACCTGGATAACTGGATGGGAAACAGAAAATATACCCCTGAGGATTCCACCCATGTCCCTGCTGGATAGTGGCATAAGGTGCTGATTTGTCTAAACATGGGCTAAACTCTTTGGTAGTCTTATAAGGGCCTCAAGGACAATAGCCTAGTAACCTCCTATAATCATATGTAGATTATTAATTTATATTGGGTTCAAACTAAGATGCACAACTGTTTGCCCAATTGTTTGGTTGCTCGCAACATTTTGTTTCACTTTGTTTTAGTAGCTTGACTGTATAATACTACGTTTTTTTCTTCCTGAGACCATAGCATCCAAGAGAAAAATAATGCTTAATTTTATTTTATTTATTTTTTATTTTACATTTGCTTACTGGGGAAATCAGACTGAGCAAATGGCCTGTTTTCAGTGGAGGCCCTGGGAGAAAAGCTCCAAAATATTAAACATTACAAGAAAATAAAACATTACAAAAATTAGAATACATATAAGAAATAAGAGCAGATGCATTGCAAGGAGTAAGGAACTAAATTGATGTAGCTGTCTCACCTAATGATATGGGGTGAATGATGAATTGATTAAGAAGATTATTATGGATGTACTGTATCAAAATCCACCTGAAAAGGCTTCTGCCAAAAGGATTTGTGGATATAAAAATATAATTTCAGAAAATTGGAAAGTTTTAAGTAGTTTCCCTGATGTTAAAAAGTAGTGGGTAACAAACCCATGTTTGTGAATAAAAGAGGAAAACATTTTTACATTTTTTTTCAGTCTAGGTTAAGCTTTCATAATAAGAAATATGAAAAGGATGGAATGTTTAAATGTTACAATTGTAATTTTTGTTCTTCTTTATATACAGAAATTACTGAGATAAAAGTGAACAAATTTAACATCAAACTGAAGGGCAGATATTCATCTAAGTCAGAATGTGTAGTATATTTGATAGTATGTGTTACTTGCAACGTATTTTATGTTGGAAAAACTTGTAGAGCACTTTGTTGTCAAATATATGAACATTTGTATGCAATAAGGACTAGAAATGAGGAAAAATGCCCTAAGTAAACATTATAACAATGGCAATGGCAAAACTGGTTTCAAAGCTGTTGTTTTAGATCAAATTATGAATCATGATGCAATGTTTAATGTTGAAGATGAGTTGGATGGGATGGAATATATATGGCAGGTAAAGTTAAATGCATATTACCCTCCAGGTTTGAATGATAAAGAAAAATGTAAAGTCTTTTTAAGAAGGAAGAGAATTAAGCACTAACTGGTGTTTAATTAAGTTAGTTGCATAAATGTGATGTTTGTCTTTTGGAACATTCAGTCTGAAGAAGCCTCAAGAAGAGGTGAAGGCACTCATTGGGTGTTGATTTAATAAACTACTTTGGATTTAATATGAGCCAATTTTAATTTATTGTGAACTTTAGGTTTGATTTATCTTTTGATTTTGGCATTTTATTAGAAGGGGGTTTAGTCTATTAATCTTGATTAAATCGCTTTGGTGCAATTTGTGCTTGAGCAGACCTATGAATTCTGATTCTTTTTTATGATTGATTCAAGGGCATGAATAGCTAATATAGCAAGATGTTAAGAAATCATAGTAGAAAACTATACAGTAGGTAGTTTATCAAGCAAAGAAAATAAAAAGTAAAAGTTCATTTAAGTTGAAATATGCAAATCATTGAAAAAAGAGTGGAAGTGATAGATGAAGCAGAGATAGATAGTGATACATTGAAGCAATGCTGGATCAATTATCAGTCATCAGATATGGTGAATAAGGCCTTTTATTATCTACAGCAATTATAGCTAGAAAGAGTAAAAGTCAGTAAGTAGAGTAGTTTAATGAAAGATGGGAAATATCCAAAGGAAACAGAAGGTGAATTAAAATGGTAGATCTGCAGTTTGAAAAAGAAGTGATAGGATAATACAGTTAACCAATTAGGTAAGCAACTGAAACACTATAACAGAAGATGAAGTAGTCAGTGCTAAACATACCAGGGTTAGACTATATTCCTTTTCAAAATGGTAAAATATAAACGTAAGACCAGGCTAAGGATATATTGCCAGCAATGTTTTACTATACTTTGGCAAAGAAGGATGAAAAGTATATTGCTGAGGATGTACTTTTGTTTCATTTCAAAAAAACAAAGTGGAGAAAAAATAGACTGGAGACTATTGATTCTTCTTAACTGTGATTATAAAATATTGGGGTCGATGTTTTAGTTAAGAATAAAGGGTTGGTTTGAGGGGATGGTTTATGACTCATAATATTGTAGGATGAAATGGAATTATTTCCGAGTGGTAAAGTGTTGTTGAAAGGAGAAATCTGGGCCTTGCATTTAAAAAATCTTGATCGTGTGACAGGAGGTAGAAAAAGAGAGAGAGAAACAGAGAGAGACTGCACTATGAAACTTGGTTTGCCCAGGTTAATTATATAGTATTTGGAAAAATGTAGTCATGGAAGAATGGATGACAATAGTCATTTAATAAGAGGTTTGTACAGTTCTTTTAAAGATTACCCCTAAAAATCCTAATATATTACAATGGATTATGTGAGTTGTTGATACTCTGAAGTCCATTTCTACAAAATGAACCAGGGAGTTGATTACAATTAAGCAAAGGTGCAAGGGCATTTTTGTATACATCAAATGAAGTATCCACCTCCAAAACAATGTAAAATATTATGTACTGCAAATATGAGTCATTTTTCTTTAGACTCATTCCAACTTGCTTCACCAGACTTTGCAAAGCCAGCCTTGATAAAACTTGTTAAGACAGTGAAAAGACTGAAACAGTTAATGTCCTCTGTGTCCTATATTATTTATAGCTGCATTAGATCTGATAATAACAAAACAGTTAAAACAGTAACATGTATTGTGTTTAGTAATATAAATATCAAGATTAAGCATATGTAGATGATGTCATTTTATGCATCAGAGGAGTGGAGAATGTAAAACAGATCTTAGCGTTAAATGAAAACTTTATTATAGAAATTGGCCAAAACTTAGTAGAGATACGTTACTGCTGATGGATCTAGGTTGCAATACTCAGATTCTAGGAGGCATAGAAAGAGTAAGCATATGCATATTCATGAAAGATACAGTGATTTTATAATTAAGAAATAAAGATAAGGGACTTAGAACTTACCTGGGAAATGGGAAGCATTACATTATATAGAAGGAAAAATGGGGTACCTACAGAAGAAATTTATGTATGTTAGTTGATTGGGTGAACACTTAATGATGCCATCATAGGGAGGGTTATTCAAATGAAAGCTTTGGTCTTGTGAAATAGTTCTAATAAAATCCAGTGTTTGATTGTTAAGGATGAAAGTGCTCAACTTTTGTGATTAAAACTTCCATTTATTTACAATGGTTATCAAAAAAGGTTAACTGCTAAGAAAAGTATGCAATCATAAAAATACTATTAAAATGTTAATGCCTTGGAAAATCAATGGCTTTGTCAAGATCAACAACTGTCTAGTATTATCTAAATCATAAATCCACTCTGGATCAGTATGTATTTGTCTTCTCAGTATTTATTTAATAATTATAAAAAAAATATTTTTAGCAGAAAACACAGCACAGTGTCCAAGGAGTAAGTATCAAGATTTTTTTCTTTCAGCAAAGTACTTTAATGTTTAAAAACAAGTGTGCAAATTGAGCACTTTTGTCTAATTTAGACATTATAAGAACCTGCAGAAACTCATTCACTGCTTCCTTTTATCTGTCCATGGTCACTTGACTAAAATTTAACGGTAATGGTACAAAATGTAAAAACCCTAGGAGTTCATCTTTAAGAAATGACAGTTTTCACACTAATTCATATAAACTATCCTAAAATGTAAAAAAAAAATCCCTGTTGAGAAAAAATATTTCATAAGTTAATAGCTGTAACCTTAAGGCTAGAGTTAATATTACCACAATCACAGAAACTCTCTCATTTCATGAAATTATTCAGTCTTCCTAGTTAGTAGGGTTTCTCCATTTTCATTTTGGTGGGCCTGAGACTGCCTGTTTCCTCTGTATTAATGAAATTACAATGTGCACACCTACTACATTTATGTGTTTTCTCAAAATACCCACCTGTGTTGCACTTTCTCTCTCGATAAGTTCTTAAAATTGTACCTCCTTCTATAAACAAAATTAAGTATACTTCCTATAACATCTTTGGGCAGTTTTGCCTCTTCTAACACCCAACAAATGTTTTCGATCATGTTAGCTATCCTTGCACTATCAGTTGCGTAGTCCATCAAAATATTCTTCTGGCTATATGTCACTTCATTTGTTATTGCTCCACCTTTATTTAAATAACAGTTACCCAGGCCATATTTTGTCTGTCTCTCAGTCATTATTTCATATTTTTGTTCTGTTCAAGTAACTTTTGTGGGAAACCTCTTTCAATGAATATCCTAATTCATTTAATAACCATATCCTGAAATACTTCATCATATGATGTCATCTTAGAGGCTCTAACAAATTCACTTTTAACAATACCCCTTTTCTTATGTATGGGGTGACAGCTAATATTTACTATAAGTCAGTTTTCTATATCTACTTGAAGCCAACCCATTTGTCACATCCCTGTCCAATTTCACATCTAAAAGGTTGCTATGTTCATAATTAGTAGAGTATGACAAATGTAAATAAAATATAGCGTACTTTCCAAGTATATAATAAACTCAGTAAATTGTTCTTCACTACCTGTTCAGATAATAAAAACATCATCCAAAGATTTAAGGTAGGTTTTACAATACCTAAACATCTCTCTCTCACCTGAAAAAAACACTGCTTTTTTCCCATGCCCAAACAATACAATTTGCATATATGGGGTCACAAGCCACTCCCTTAGCAATCCCATTAGTCTGTCTATAGTATTCACTCTCAAAACATAGCTAGTTAAATAGTCAGCCAATAGTGATATTTCAGCCTGTGAAATAAAATTTAAATTAAATATGGCATCACCAAATAATTCAAAACTAACGGAATGTAAATAATTCTTTTACATCTATTGTCACATTTTTCTTTCATCTGACAGTATGGGCACGATACGTATTGCCTCTGACCGCAAAGCATGCTTCTCTACCCTCCATACCAACCATAATACCAATCCCAAACTATTTTGGAAAGGATTTTTTTCTCTCCTACACTCCGGTAACACAGAAAACCCCTGCCCAAACCCAGATGCATCTGATTTAGAGTTAGCAACCCAATTTAACTCCTTCTTCATTGACTCTATCAACAAACTAACACAATCCTTCACCAATGACTCTGTAATTCCTCCCCACCCTACTCTCTTCACCAACAACCCATCCCCACCTAGCAACCCATGCCCCCAACCCCCTCCTTTTACCATTAATCCTATCTCCACATCTACCATAAAAAACTCTTACAAAAACTAAAACCTGGCTCCAATGCCCCTGATGAAATCCCCTCCTACTTCTTAAAGATTGCTGCCAATCTCATCACCCTGCCTATCACCATACTAATAAATCGCTCTATCCTAGAATGCCACGTGCCCCAACTTTGGAAGAAAGCCTTTATCATCCCTCTCCATAAAGGCGGCAAGAACAATGACATCCCAAACTTTTGCCCTATCGCCATTCTGTCCCCTATTTCCAAACTTGAAAAGTGTGTCCATCAGCAACTGTTACCCTACCTGATCAACAACCAGCTTCTTACCCCCACACAACAAAGCTTTAGACCAGGCCACAGTACCTCCACAGCCCTACTTTCCTTCCTTGAAATAATCAACAAAGCCCGTGACTCTGACCACGTTGTGTCCACTCTTTTCCTTGACCTCTCTAAGGCATTTGACACCATTCCCCACAACCTGCTTCTCACCAAGCTCTCTAAACTTAACTTAAGCCCTACCACTACCCAGTGGTTCTGAAGCTACCTGACAAACAGGCAACAAGCAGTTAAATGGAAAAAAGCTATATCACGCTTCCTTAATACATCCACAGGCATCCCCCAAGGATCCATTCTAGGGCCCCTATTATTCAATATATTCATAAATGATTTCTATCATGCCATCCCCTCACTCCAGCCTTGTACAATATGCCAATGATTTTACTATAATCTGTCTCTCTCCTTCCCTTACAACTCAATATTCTAACTCAAGCCACCTTCTCTGCCACTGAATAGTGGATGCTCGATAACCATCTAGCCCTCAATGCTACCAAAACAAAACTCATGTTATTCAATACCTCCAAAACCTCTTCCCTAAACACACAATCCTTCATAATAACCAGCAAAAATAATACCACCCTAGAACTTGCCTCAGAAACAAAACTTCTAGGTGTTATTATTGATAATCAGCTAAAATTTGACAAATAGCTGCAATCAAATATCAAAAAGACCCACCAAAAACTTAGTATGCTTTACCGCCATAAATGCTTTCTCTCACCGACCACCAGGATAACCTTAGCCAACACATACCTCATCCCATCCCTCTTATATGGTGCATCTATCCCTACCAACCTACAAGCTTCCCTCAAATCAAACCTCTCATCCTGTTATAACAAAATATCCAAATTTGCAGCAGGTCATAGGGCCTCTACACATCACTGCAATTCCCTTCACCAACTAAATTAGCTAGAACTACCAAACCTCCTCACATATACCCAGCTCATTCAAGCACACAAGCTCATTCAGAACCCTTCCCTCTGCCCCTCCCTTGCAAATACCTTTGAA
>NC_056725.1:1431311962-1431464462 GCF_019279795.1 Protopterus annectens
GGGGTCGCCATAGCGGAGCTCCGGTCCGCTAATGATCGGCAGCAGATTTTTACATGCTGAGTTGCCAGCCCCTGACGCACAACCTTCAATGAAGGTACGCCCATTTTCACATGTCTCCACACAGAAGACGCTCTAGCTGAGAATCGAACAGGACAATGTCGTACTGTGAGGTGACAATGGTACCGCAGCACCACCATGGCAGTGCACTCAAATTATTGCCTAATGCCATTATTTCTTTCACATGCTCATTGGACCACACCAATAAAATTGCCTCTTGGTTTGCGGTTGGGGTGATGTGAGGGTGGGGATGAAAATGATGTTTGTTGTAACAACTGCTGTTTTTTATGTTGTCCCACCAGCTCTGAATCTGCTTTCCTCCTTTTCTTTTCATATCCCCTCCGGTCTGCATGGAAGTGCAGCAACTAAAGGGTAATCCTCACATTCTTCATCAGCATAGTCATCCTCTATATCACAATTGTGATCGGTGTTCTACTTATGGTCCTTTGTTGCCTGACTCTTACCTACTCTCACGTAGGCTGTGCAGTTCTGGTACTCTCTTTCATCCCTTTTCAATTTGTTGTCTTTTTTGATTTTAATGTCATTCATTTTTTTCCATTTTATTAAACAATTCATTATATTGCTTTTAATATACAAAAAGTCAGATTTTGTTGAACAGAGACAGAAGCTTCTAAAATCATACAATATAATGTTGAAATACTATAGTTCTAATAATTCTCTGTGGAAGACTGAAGTCTCTTCTACTCTGGTAAAGAATTTTTACAGCCTTAGACCCCCTTGGGACCTACTTCACCCACAGTCTCTGTTCTAAAAATAATTGTCCAGTTCTAAAGATTTGTACTAGAACAACATATTGTCGAAATTCTTAATCTGTTGTTCAACTGAGCCCTTCTCATGGTGTCACATATTACCTATAAATACACAATTCACATTGTGTTCCAACCAGAGGTTGACGTCAGGCACAGACTTTTAGGAAATGTTAAAACTACTGGGATGCATATCATTATCAACCATAAAAATAGTTTGTTGTGCTGCTTCAGTAGTAATCGCCTGTTGCATAGTGCTGCTAGCTTGTGTTAAAGTCAATGATTGGCTTAAATTCTGTGTAAGGTCCTGAAGTAACAAAGTTAAAATACACTCTACCATGAAATTCATCCTGAATTCCCATTTATGCCTGAGTGCTGCCACTTTGGGGCCTTGGAACAGCATGGCTGGATTCAAGGTAAAACACTAAAACTCACAAACAAAATAATGAAGTAAGCTCAGCGTAACAAACCAGTAATTACTGTTAGCAGGAAACTCAGTACAGCATCCAAGGATCAAGCAGCAGGAATGTTTTCGTTTAACAAAAGGACACAATATTTAAAGGCCAAGTACACAGGTTTAACACTTTCAGGTAATCTAGACATCATCAGAACCAGCAGTAAATCATTCCCCACTTCCTCTTTTTTATTAACAATCACATGACCAAAACTCAAAAGGTACAGGTACAAAGTTCCCAACAACTCTAAGCACTCCTACGTAGGGGATGAGAATGATGACTGTTATAATAACCGCTGTTCTATCAGTATTTGATAACCGCTGTTCTATCGGTATTTGATAACTGCTGTTCTATCAGTATTTGCCCACTGGTTCTGGTTCCACTTCTCCTCTTTTCACTGTCCTCTCTGATCTGCATAGAACTGGGGCTTCTAAAGGGAAACTTTCATATTTTTTCATCAGCATAATCATCCTCTGTATTAAATTTACTATCAGCCTTGTTCTGTTTATACTCCTTTGTTGCCTGTCTCTTACCTATACTCGGGTATATACTCGGGTAGTCTGCAATTCTAGTACTCTTTTTCATCCCTTTTCAGTTTATTGTATTTTCTGATTTCAATTTCCTTCATTTTTTTTCTGTTTTCATAAACAATTCAGTGTATTGCTTGTTATATGCAGAAAAAAGGCAGATTCCAAAATCTTTTTACATAATGTTGACTTACAGCTAATATCATCCTTAATAGCAAGCTTCATTAAAAGAAAGACAGACATAAGTTGGCTTAAATTTTGTGCTGAACTAAAACAGTTACATTCCCCACTGCAACATTTAGTTCATCTTGAACTCCCTTGGATGCCTGGGTGCTATTGTTGTTGGGATCTTGGGGTGGCACGGTTTGATTCAAGGTAAAAGACTAAAATCCACAAACCAAATGATGAAGCAAGCTCAGTGTAACAAACCGGTAGCCACTTTGTCAGGAAATGCAGTGCAATATCCAAGGACCAAGCAGGAAGAATTTTCTTCTTTCACCAAAAGAACTTCAATGTTTAAAAAAAGGTATAGTGCTTCCATCGAATCTAGACATTATCAGAACTTGCTTTAAAAAGGGAATAGACTAACACATTTACTGCATGAAACAGGATGATTTAATCAGTATCCTAGCTAAGCAAGCAGTACAATGCTTACATTTTAAATGTTTTTTTTTTGTATTTGGTTTTAGAAAAGGTGGGCATTTGTTAGAGAGGTAGAGACTGGAGAAGTGAAAGAGTTACAGTGGCACCTAAGGACTAACATTTTTTATCAACTTTTTTTTTTACATTTTAGGATGGTTATTATGAATATGTGTGTGTGTGAAATGGAATTCCTTAAGTATGAGCCATTTGGGTTTTTTAATTTTGTACCTGTGCCTTTAAATTTCTGGTCATGTGATTCAGAACGAATAAAAGGAAGGGGTGAATGAGTTACTGCAGCTTCTGAGGATGTCTAGATTAGACAAACATGCTAAACCTATATACTTGCTTTTTAAACATTAAAGTCCTTTTGGTGAAAGAAAAAAGAATGCTGCCTGGTCTTGGATACTGCACTGCACTGCAATTCCTTTAAAATTAGAGACTGGGTTGCTATGCTGGTCTTGCTTCATCCTTTGATTTGTGAACTATAAAAATATAAAATGTGTTTTGTCTGATTCCAAATAAGCCAACAATTAAAGTAGATGTATGTAAAACTAAAGCAGACAATTGGTTCAATGTCCTAGTTTAGAGTCATAACAGTTATACAAAATGTCTTCCTTTTCACTTATCTTTTCTTTACAATTATCACCTAATTGTTATCCTCATGAAAAATAATGGGCATTTATAAATTAACTAAAGCTAGATATATGTTTATTGTGCAAAAGAACAGGGAATATCAATATGTTCTTGAACTGATTCTTAAATCTCAAGAAGTAATTATTTATGGGTCTATATTAGAACACCGAACATTAAAAATGTCGAGTGTTCTAATATCGAACCCTAGCAATCGAAAAAAAAACATCGAACATTCGGAACAGTGAATTTTTTCCTAGGGAAAAAATTTGCTGTTCCAAAACACATACACACAACACAAGCACACCAAACAAACAGCAATCCACACGCATACACCTAAACCCTACACAAAACTATACAAACACCACTAACTATCCACTTACCTTAACCCAAACCCTAACCCTAAGGTCCATCACTATCGCACAGTCACCTCACCTGTGCTCTAACCCTAACTCACCTAACCCACCCTAACCCACACGTCCACACAATCGCACACTTACCTGACCCGTGCCCTAACCCTAACTCACCTAACCCGCCCTAGCCCACACGTCCACACAATCGCACACTTACCTGAACCAGACCCGTAACTTTCCACCAGGGAGCTGAAAATAAAGAAGCAACAGAAACAGACAACCAAATTCTTTCCCTAGGAAAGAATTCGGTTACCTGTTACTTCGATATTTTCAGCGTTCGCTGAAAATGGGTCGATATTAAAACACCCGACATTTCAAATGTTCGGTGTTCTAATATAGACCCATTATTTATTTATTGACATTTGATTACCCAGAAAGTCTCACTGGGAAGGTGCCCATTTTCACCAGATGCGGGGGAAGCTTCAAAGTATTACAAAATAATTTTAAGAACAATAATTTTGCAATCTTCAGAAATAATACAAAAACATCTATAGTTTAAATAATTATACCAAATTAGATTTATATGACGATGGTGTAATATTTAGAGAATTTTTAGATAGGTTATAAAGAAACTAAAGGTAATTTAATATAATACAAATAAGAGCTGTAATATGAAGTGACAGAAAAAAATGGGGTTATGGCATTTTTACAAAGAGAGTTGTAAGAGAAATTAATTAACATTTGAAAGTGAGTGAAGAAGGGAGAGTAAGGAGGTCTAAGGTATGAATAGGAACTTGTTCACATTTAGGGATATAGTCTATCCTGGGGCTGAGTAAGAAGAGAGACAGATTTTGTCTAGGAAGACTTTCAGAATGGTTTTAAAGATCTGGAGGGGGGGTATTGAATTGATGGATACAGGTAAGGAGTTCCAGGCTTTAGCAACATGGTATGAGTACAGATTGTGCCCAGCAGATTTGGCAGGTTTGTGGACAGAGAAAACTTTTTGGTTATTGCATCGTAATGACCAATTGCGAACATAGTTATGTAAAATGGCATTTAGTGCGGGACAAGTAGATGTATGCTGGATAATTTTATATGTGGTTAGAAGCTGTGTATATGTTAGTTGATGGTATGTAGTAGAAGCATAGCTCAGCGGGTACTACGAACCAGCACCACACCCCTTCAACTCTTTAATTGAAGAGTAAAAAAATAAATAAATAAAGGGCAGTTCGCTGTAATAAGCTGATTGCTACATTGTAAGTGATCGGCTTATTACAGTTAGATCTACACTCCCCGCCAGCCCTTCTACTGAGTAGCAAAAGAGAAAGTAAATGGGTATCCCTCCCCCCTGCACCAGCCATTCAGGCCCCATTTCTATGCCTTGCCCCAACCCTTCTTCAACATATTTTATTTAAAAACTAATAATAATTAATTCTTTTTAAATGGTAGCAAACAGTTGCTCCAGTTAATACGTCTACTGTACTGCTCTAGATTCATGTTTCAAGAACCTAGGGACTAATGTCCGAATTTTGATACTTTATTTCCTCTGTATCAATATGTCTTATGTATTATTTGTAATATATTTCAATTATTGTATGTTCTTATTTTTTAATTTTTAATATTTTAGAATTTACTTCTATGTATCTTAGTTACTGGAGTTTTTCTCCCTGGGCTTCCAATGAAAATGGGCTACTTGCTCAGTGGGACACCACCCGGTAATCAAATGTAATTAAAAAGTAACTAACTAAATAAATACATAAATACCCAGCCTGCATCGAGTGTTATGGCCCTCATTTTTTAGTTTAAAAAAATCTTTTTAAACTGTAGCAAACTGCTTGCTACTAATATAGAAAACAGTTGTTACACTTTATAGCCTGCCTGTACAGAGCACTACAGCTCTTACGACGTTTTGATTAAAAAATATATATTTTTTTACTTTTAAACTGTAGAAAACTGCTTGCTACAATTTATCAAGCAATGCTACAGTTTAGACTACACACAGAGAGCTACAGCACTCAGGTTTGACCACCTAAATTTTAAGAGCCTATATTGCATTTTTTTCCCATCTCTTTCAACTTTCTGGATTAAAACCCCACATTTGTGCTTGTTTCCCACCTTTCCTGCAACTACTTTAGTCCAGGTACAGATTTGCTGTATCCAGGACTGTTTGTAAGCTTCTGAGCTCCCCAAGCCTTTCTGTGTTGGAGGGAAGACTTCTAGCTTATCAGTGGGAGCGGTAAGCACTTGCTGGCCTATCTACCAGAAGAGTAGTGGTTTCTGACCTAGAAATTGTAGTTTATTGGCTGTTTGGGCAGTTTTTTGCCATCTCTTTCAACTTTCTGGATTAAAAGCCTGCATTTGGTCTTGTTTTCCCACCTTTCTCTTAACTAGTCTAGTCCAGATACAGATTTGCTGTATCCAGGACTGTTTGTAAGCTTCTGAGTGGTTCCAAAGTCTGCACTTAATTTTTTTCCCTTAGATCTGCTAGTTCTCTCCTCTCCTGCACTTTTACTAGCTTATTAGTCTAGCACTTTACCAGACTTCTTGTACCAATTATTGTAGCAGACAAAGTGCTACCAGCACTAAATGTTTTACAAGAAAACAGCTCCAGTACTTATTATTAATGCCCACCCCTCCAAGCATGTCTAAAGGTCAGTACCCTGTACTTTCTCCTATTAACCTGGTGAACTTGGGCATCCTGAGGCAATGTAGCAACTGCCTCATGTACACTGACAACCCTCTCCTCTTACCTCCAACACTCAGACTTGCAAGAGATACACTAATATATCCAAATCGGAAGCCATGCACTCTTCAGCCAAGACCGGAATAGCTGGTCAAGAGGAGAAGGTCAACACTTGCACCATACCACATGGAACACACAGCCCTCCTGAACACACACCAGCACTGCCTTTCCATAAAACCACAAACCACACATCCACCTTCATGGAGGCTCTCAATAAAAATCTACCCAAACAGCAGAGGCCTCCAAGACAGAAAAGGACTCAACCACCACAACACAACACTAATCATGAGACACATAACTCTCCTAAACAGTGTGCCACTCAACCAAAGCCCTGAAGGCAAAACAGCACACCCAATACACTAGTCATAGGGGACTCAATAGTGAGGCACACTGATGTCCCACTCACTAGGTTGAATAAGGATAAAGTAACAGTCAGCTGCCTGTCAGGTGCCAGGATCCACCACATAATGCAGGAACTCAGGTCCCTCAACAACAGGTACAAATATGACTCTGTCATTATACATGTGGGTGTGAATGACCTGAGACGTACCTCCCTGGACTACATGAAAAGAGACATGGAGGAGCTCTCAGTAGCCCAGGCGGGTATGACCTTAGCCCTGAGCAGCATCCTAACATCACCCAGAATGATACCACAGTACAAGCAGAAAATAATTGATTTCAACAATTGGCTAAATTTCTGGTGTCATTCTAAGTGGTTCCAGTATCTGTCTGCCTGGGATGACATGATTGACAGACCTCAAAACTTTGCCAGAGATGGCCTGCATCTGTCACCCCTGGGCTTCCGGATACTGTCCAAGGCTCTTGCCACCCCTATAATGCCTTTCTTAGGTGGTGTTCCAAAGACCAAATTACCACCCTAATAGCTACAAACAAATGCAATCTAAGGGTTATGCTGCTCAAATCTAGAAGTTTAAATCTTAAAATGCACTGGCTTGAAGCATTTGTCAGAATGGAGAACATCGACATTTGTGCTGTAACAGAGACCTGGTTTAAAGCAGCAGAAAGCACCCCTGCACTTCCAGGCTATAGCTCATTCCACACCTTTCGGCCCCAAAACTTGGACTGAAGCCCCAAAGGTGGTGGTGTTTCCATATTCATAAAGGATGTGCACACCTTCAGACTGGTAGCCCAACATAATGCATCCGAGATGCTTCAGGTGCAGCTAACATTGGATAAGACAGCGATTCAGGTCATAGCCTGCTATAGGTCCCCAACCATGTCCCAAGACTCACACGCCCACATTCCTAAGCACCCTGGAGAATATTAGGGTCCAACCTAACACTCTCATACTGGGCGTCTTCAACTATCCCTCCATTAACTGGGAAATCTACTCATGTACCAATATACTTGCCCAACGTTTCCTGGAATTCATTAATTCCAATGCCTTGGACCAGTTCGTTCTTAACCCCATTAGAGGTAGCAGCATCCTTGACCTGATCATTACTAACATGGGAGACCATTGCTCTACGCCAATAGTCAACTTCTCCCTGGTTAGATCTGACCACAAACTAATCACCTTGGAAATACACATCCTTCCTACCACCCCACCCCACCCCTGCAAAGGTAACCATCATGAAAAACTTCTCCAAAGCTAACTTTGGGCTCCTAAAAACAGAGGTGGCTAACTTCACAGTACCCATGCAAATGGAGAATAGTTGCATGACCACTGAATCATACACCAATGCACTGTACGAACACGTACACAAATTCATAGATCTCGGCATACCCAGTAGAACCAAGACGCTCACCTCCAAAAAAAGTAAGCCAATCTTGGTGTCCCCTGCCATAAACAAATTCTACAACAGAAGGAGGAAATTGATGTGGAATAAGGTGAAGCCCCAAGACTGGAAAAACTCCCTTATCAGCCTCAACAAAAAGTTGAGATCCCTCATCAAATCCTCTAAAGCTAGCTATGAAAACAGGATTGCAACAGATAGTAAAGACAATCACAAGGCCTTCTATAGTTATGTAAAGAATCTCCACAGCAATACCCAGATTTGCTCTGAGCTACTGCACAGTGGTATTTCCTATACTGAGCCAACAGATATTGCCAATATACTGGCCAACAGATTCAGTGCCAACTTTACCCCCCCCAAAGGACCAATCACAATACCAGTAGATTGCCAGGCACCCAGTATTACTGCTGCACAGGTTAAAACAGCATTGTCCAATGCCAAGAATACAGCTTCTATGAGACCTGACAATATCCCTGGCTGTGTTCTACATGAACTACAGAGTGGACTGGAACCTCACCTGTGTGCCCTGTTGAACCACAGCCTCACCTCAGGCTTCATCTCTATTGAATGAGGCACTGCTACAGTCATCTCTCTCCACAAAGGAGGAGCAACTACAGACCCTGGGAACTATCACACCATTAGCCTGATGAGTCTGATATGCAAAGGTATGGAACACATCATCATGGACCTAATAAACAAGGATATAGGGAATCTCCGAAATCTGGATCCCACACAGTTTGGTTTTGTGAAGGGTAGATCATGCCTGCTCAATCTGGTTGACTTCTTTGAGTCAGTCACCAGAGCTGTGGATGAAGGGAAGGTGGTTCATACAGCCTACCTTGATCTGGCCAAGGCCTTTGATGCCATTCACACTCAGGAATCATATAAAAACTCACTAAGCTAGGCATCAACCCCTATATCACTAGGTGGGTTTCAAACTGAATCACAGTAGAACCCAAAATGTGAAAGTAGATGACTCCAAGTCAGACTGCCGACCAGTCATGAGTGGAGACCCACAGGGTTCGGTCCTGGGTCCTCTTCTGTTTGGTATCTATTTCTCTAAAGTTCAGGCCAACGCAAAGGGACTCTGGCTGACAAAGTTCACAGACGATTGCAATTATTAACTCCCCAAGTGATGTTGACATCTTACAGAAAGGCCTCACTGAGACCAACGACTGGTATCTGAACCATGGCCTTAAGCTCAATGCCAAAAAATGTGTCATCCCCTTTGGGAAAAACCCAGTTCCCATGAATTACCACATCAATGGTAGTTCACTGAACACAGAAGGCATTATAAGAGATCTGGGAACACAGGTTGACAGCAACCTCTCTTTTGACCACCACATTGCCACTGTGGTCAGAAAGTCCTTCTATGTGGCACATCTCATTACTAAGGGTTTTGCATCCAGGAAGAAAGAGGTCATTGTCTCCCTCTACTCTTCCCTCATTAGGCCAATCATCGAGTACAATGCCCCATTTGGCATGTATCTCAGTAGATATCTGCAACAACTGGAGAGGCCACAAAAGTACATTACAAAGAGGATCCTAGGCCTTAAACACTTGTCCTATATGGACAGACTAAAAAAACTCCAACTATTCTCTGTCTCATATCGCCTACTTAGAGACGATCTCTGCCTGACTCACAAAGCCATATCTGGCCCAGATCTGTTAGAAATGCTACAGCTAAAGAAATCCCAATCCCTCCGCACCACACACTCCAGAGACCTCTACCTCATTACCACAATCAACAGAACATGCTGGAGGGACAGGTTCATAACCCAGAGACTGCCCATGCTATGGAATAAACTTCCCATACATGTCAAACAGAGCACCTCACTGGTCCTCTTCAAGAAAAATCTTGATGAGTGGATGGGAAATAGAAAATTCACCCCGGGGATCACTCCAGTGGCTCTACTCAAGAGAGGCACTGGGAACTAAGGTTGGGTGTCACAATGCCAGGGTAATCCTATGGTCTAGGCTTGTAAAGGCTCCAGGGCCATTAGCCTAGTACACATCTATGAACCTATGAAATGCAAAAAAAGTATCATCATACCATTTAGCAAAAACATGACCTGTACTGATTACCCTAAGCACACAACATGTGGTGACAGACCTGGGCACTCAGGTTGATAACAACCTCACATTTGACCATCATGTAGCAGCAGTGGTCAGAAAAGCCTTTTACTTTGTTCATATCATAAGTAAAGGAATTGAATCCAGACAAAAAGGAGGTTATTACCTCTCTATACTCCTCCCTCATTAGACCAGTAATTGAGTATAATGCCCCATTTGGTAAGTAACTCTCCAAACATCTGCACCAACTGAAAGGTCACTGAAATACCTCACAAAGAGAATACATGGCCTCCAACACCTGTCCTATGTAGACAGGTTCAAATCAGTATCACTCTACTCGGTATCGTACAGATTGCTCAGGTGTGATCTGTGTCTCACCTACAAGGCAGTCTTGAACCCTGCCCTACTAGGGATGCTTCATACGTCTACCTCCTCATGCACTACCCACTCAAAAGGCCTGAATATGATATGTGACATAAAAACCTGCTGGAGAGACAGGTTTGTCTCCCAGAGGCTCCCCCGTCTCTGGAATAGACTTCCCATACACTTCAAACAGAGCACCTCACTGACCCTCTTCAAGCGCAACCTTGATGAGTGGATGGGAAACCACAAATTTGTTCCAGGGATTCCACCTGTGTCCATCACTGACAAGGGAGACAGGTGCTGACTGATGTTTCTTTTTGGGGATAAACTCTTGGTTAGACTTGTAAGGGCCTCAGGGCCATTAGCCTAGTAACCTCATATGGTCCTATGATTAAAGAAAGATTAGGATCAGCTATAAACACTTTGTGCCTCTGGCACTTGCCACTGTTGCCCATTTTAGCCAAATTACTGGTATATAGTGATGGGTTCTCAAGAAAAAAAGCTGATCAATACTCCACAGAAGAATTTATTTCACAAGCGTCTACAATAAAACAAACTTTTGCAAAAGTGTTTTCATGTGTCTAAAATGTACTTAAATTGATGTTCCTACAGGCGATAATTTAGCAATTGTTTTTTTATACATTTTTCAAGTATTTTGGAGACAGGGATAAGATTGCTATAGATCTAAAATTAGAATTTCTGTTGAATTTCCTCCTTTGTGTAGTGGGATAATGTGAGATTTTTTTCCAGATAGAGGGAATGTGGAATTCCTGGATTGATCTATTTATAATGATTGAGACAGGATAGACAATGCAATTGGCTGCTATTTTAAGGTACTCACTTAGAGGGTCATCAGCTGAAGCAGAGCATGGTTTGAGTTTGCTTAATAACAGTTTTGTATCAGATGTGGGCACAGGTTTGAAGGTGAAAGTGGATGCGGTGATATGTGGCTGTCAGGCAGGGTTGGGATTGGATGTTGGAGGATCCTTGGTTAGAGATGCTGTACTATCTATGAAATAAGAGTTAAATTCTATTGTAGTTTTGCATGCTAACTTATTAGGAGAAGGGTTAGGATTGACTTTTTGGTGGGGATTTAAGAATTCTTTAATGCCTGATAGAATTTTTAGGTTGTGTTTACTATTGTTCTGAAAAGCTGTTACATCATATTTTTTGTCTTCATTTATTAGCTTCTTTGTACAGTTGTGGATCATTCTGACATTTTCAAGATATTGTGGTGTTTTATATTTTTTGCAATTCTTTCCACACTTTTTTCTATATCCTGCATTAGCATTTTACTCTTGTTGCATAGACAGATTACATTACTTGTTTGTAGTCTCTTCCTTCTAGGAGGTGCAAAGCTATTTAGGATCTTTAGGAAAGTTGTATTGAATGTATTTACAGTATCATCTAAGGGGAGGATTTTTATGATGTTCTAGTTTACCAGATTATATGGTAGTCATGAATATTTCTGGGTTAAACTTCGACAGGTTGCATGTTGTTTTGTAAACATGCAGTTTAATTGGATGTGTGAGATGTCTGGTTGTGAAAGTTGGGAAGTGGTTGCTGACAGAGGCTGACATTGTACTTGCAGTGGTGAATTTACTAGGTTCTGATACTAATATCCAGTGTAATATGGAATTGGATGTCTTGCTATAATGTGTGGGGCTATTAATTAGTTCTGTGAGAGTGTACAAATTCATGCTAGATACAAGGGAGTTATAGGTTATGTCCAACCAATTGATATAGACATTCCCTAATAGTATTTTCTTCTTTTGGAATTGTTATGGACTTCCAGTATAGGATATCTTCCAGTGTAGCTGTAGTCTCACCAGCAGGAGTATAAAGGACAGCAATACATGTTTGTTTATATGCTGCTGAATTGAATTTTGGTATTGGTAGTTGTTTGGAAATAATTAAGGAAAACAACCATCTTTCCTCTTTATATGATCATTATGGATAATATTATAGCCAGGAGATATAATTCTTGAGTTGTTTATTCTGGGCTTAAGCCAGATTTCATTTATATGGAGAATATCAGGCATGTGTTGGGTAATTCACACATGTAGTTCAGTAGTTTTATTTCTTATGCTTTTAATATTAATGGTGGCAAAAGTTAGATTACCAAGTTTGGGTTTTGATTGTTGTGAAGTTAGAATAGTGAGGGGAACAGAATTGTCATGATGTTGGTTGTGATAAGAGGATTAGGGTGAATGTCTCCTCCTAGGAGGATTTTAGTATATTGGGGTATTAATGACTCTTGTTTTTTTGGAGAGCATTTTCTACTTCATTGTTATTTTGATTTGAGTTGAAATGAAGTTAATCATTTGGGTAAAGATAAGGTGCATCATTAAATAGGTGTGGAGAGATTAGGGAGGGAATATGGATATGTGGTTGGGACAGAGATGGAAAGATGCTGAGAGCTATAATTGAGTCATGGTAAGATGCAACATGCCTTAGTAGGAGGAGAAGAATAGAGGATAAGCTGAAGAGTAGCATCATTAAGTAAAGAGATCTGGATTTTATTGATTCCAGGTAGTGGAGAAAGAGGAATCAAGAAGGAAGCAAGAAGTTGCAGGGCTGTAGGATATTACGTAGTGGTACTAGAGGCTGAAAAATGGTAAAAGCAATTGACAATTTAAGTGTTCTTTCTACAGTTAAATATTCCTTCTTTAAGTTTCCATATAATAAAAAATCAAGTTGCTCATTTCAAATCAAACATTATTTAAAATTAGTTAAGAGAGATAAAATAATTATTTTAAGGAAGAATATGGACAATTTGTACTGTGGATTTCAAATAACTAAAAAAAAGACTTGCTCTGTTTTCTAGAAATAAAACAATAACAAGTTTCAATAAACATTCACATGTTTTGCTTAGCAAATATATCTTTAATGTTTGGAATGAGAGTCATGCCTATAAATCTTCTAAAGTCAAATATAATAATTTCCTGACTGATATTTGGTACAATATCACTAATGGGAAAGATCTAGAAAGCTTTTCATTTCAAACATGTATAAATATATGTGCAGTTTAATATAAACATTTCCGGGTTTTTGCAAGGGAAGGATTTTCAGTCATTTCAGTTATCTCATTACAGTGAAAAATAGGTTCATTTCATAGGTTAGTATTAAGCTAACTGCCCTTGCGAGCCATTGTAAGCTTAGCCAATTATCCCTTGTGAGACTCAAACCCGGCACCTTGTGTTTGTAAGGCAAACACCTTAACCATTAGGACACCCTCCCAACTTTTATTAAATTTTTAAATCAACTTCATGTGTTAGTTTAAACTGATTTGCTTGAAGACTACTTATTTACTTACTCAAATCCAAGGGATACGAATTGACCCAAATGTTTCTAATTTCATATGATATTACATTTATAATGTTAAGGAGATTGTATTCATTTCTTTGCTTCCTCTCCTAATCTGAGCAATTTATCAAATGAAACAGGAAAAAAAATATATAGATTAACTTTATTTGGAGGGGTAACGCTTGTTTTAACAAAGCTGTTTGTTATTCATCTCCCAATCAATGCTTCTTTCATTCAAGATTTTTAAATACTACATTTGTTATTAAAACCTGAAATAATTTTCTTTAAGGACATGGTTATCAAGTAACAATTAATTGTAATAATAAAATAACAAAACGACACACACATATAATATATATATATATATATATATATATATATATATATATATATATATATATATATATATGTATATAGGTCTACCTGACAACACCGACATGCTAAAACACCGACAACGAAATCACTGACACCACAAAACTGAAAGTGCAGAAACACAAAACGTCACATATCCGACAAACCACAATACCGACACTCAACAAACAAAACAAATCCCCTGTCCAAAAAGCACACACACAACACAAGCACACCAAAAACCTTACAAACCTACACTGAACCTTACGTACACAACTATCTATGCACTAACCTTAACCCAAACCCTAACCCTAAGGTCTGTCACTATCGCACACTCACCTAACCCGCGCCCTAACTCTAACTCACTTGACCCACCCCTATCATTAATGTCTGTCACTATTGCACACTCACCTGACCCGCGCCCTAACCCTAACTCACTTAACCCACCCCTAACCCTACAGACCGTTACTATCGCACACTTACCTTACCCACACCCTGATCCTAACATCCATCCCTATCGCACACTTACCTTTACATGTCAGTGTTCTCAGTGTCGGGATTCTCAACTGTCGGTCTTCTCCGTTGTTGATCTTCAGGTGTTGGCATTTTCGTCGTCGGCGTTTTGAGATTTCTGCATTTTCAGGCAGACCCATATATATATATATATATATATATATATATATATATATATATATATATATATATATATATATATATATATATATATATATATATATATATATATATATATATATATATATATATATATATATATATATATATATATATATATATATATATGTATATATATATATATATATATATATATATATATATATATATATATATATATATATATATATATATAGATATATCTATATCTGTATATATATATATATATATATATATATATATATATATATATAAAATGAAAGGTAGAAAACTCAAAAGAGAAAACATAAAACATTAAATGACCTTCAAGACTGAATCAAAACTTTGAATATCTTCTCTTCCACCAAAATACCCTTTATCAGTAAATCACAGTTACAAAACCAAGATCAAGTGTTGTCTTGGTAATGATGATATTAGGGAAAGATTTAAAGTAACATAATGCATAGAGTTAGGGTTAGGGTTAGGGTTACAGTGAGGGTTAGCACACCTGCTACAAGGATTAACCTTGGAAAAGGCAAAACCAAAACCAAGTGTTTTTGCAGGAGGGCAAACTCCATGCACCCCCTCCCATGTGAGGGTCTGTGCATCTCACATACCATGCTTATTATAAAAACTAATTCCAAGATTGTGCAGTTCCTTGAGAAAGAGAGCATTCCTCTACACAGAGATTGTAGCTCTTGCACACATGTTGAACGTCTTTTTTTGGTCGACCAAATGATGTCAACCAAACAGATATTGATATGTTTGTTCAAGTAAAAGGATAAATAGAATTTCTTTCATTTAAACAGAATTTGACAACTTTCTAAAGACGATAATTGTGAATGGAAAATCAGCTGACCTACTTTCTTTAATCCCAGTTACAAAAATCATGATAGGAGCTGAGAGGAGCATACCAGTTGCTCCTTAGCATTATGATCATGGTCTTTAATGCACTGACTCACACACTCTTAAAGTCAGTTTCTTCAAAAATTATGGTGATTTTAACCATGGTCTTTAACACTGATTCATTTACTCTTAAATCCAATTTCAGCAAGAAACACTATTATTTGTGTTGGAATGTCAAATGTACTTGTAGGGGATAAAATGATCAGGTGTTGCTTACTGTTGCTTTCTTGGGCTTTTATTATTGAGCCTGAAGTTATAGGGACCTGTATTTCCTGTATGACTCCTTTTCATCCTTAGATGGTAGTCACCCCTTTCTCTGTAGTTGTGGTTTAAGTAATATAAATGTGGAGGGAATCACCCTTATATGGTCTTGGAAGTGAACAATAAACAGTATTTATCTCATTTTTGTTTAGATACATACATACGTACATACAAATATTTCAAGCATAGACATTAGGGCCCTTTTAGCTTGCAATATACCAAAACACTTGTTCCCATAATAAATGTCCAGGCTGTTCTTAAAAATATCTAAACTAGTATTTGCTTTAATGTAATTTGGTTGTCTGTGCCAAGCATCAGCTACTCTGTCAGAGAACCAATTAGTGCACTTCTCATTCCTATAGAATCTTCTACATGAATTGTCTGATGATTCTCCAGTACTTTTTGATAACTCCAAACATTCCCAGAGGTAGTTGTCTGTAAATGCCTTATATACTTGAATAATATCTCCTCTTAGATATCTGTAAGAAACAGTGCACAAGTTCAGATATTTTGATCTTTCATAATAACTTAAATTTTAACATCCATGGATGCCCTTGGTATATTTCTGCTGTACTCTTTCCAGTTTACTCATGCTTGTTTTCTTATAGGGTTTCCATAATGTTATTCCAAACTCAAGTTTGAGTCTAATGTAACTAACAAACAATGACTTCATCATTATTGATTTCCTAGACTTTATAAATATTTTTATACAACACTATAGTTCTATAACTATGATTAACCAATTGGTTGATATGATTAGAAAAACTCATAGCTGAATCTACCCATATACTCAGGTCCTTAAATTAGTCCACAGTTTCAATCACTGTATGCTATATTAAATATTCACCTTTCAATCTATTTGTCCCAAATCTCATATGCTTAGTTTTTCATGTATTTGTCAGCATATTATTCTTCTGTGCCAAAATGGTCAATTTAGTCAAGTTATTTTGCAGACATGCCTTATCTGTAACACTTGTAATCACTTTATCCAATTTCAGGTCATCTGTATATAGACTGTAGAACACCTCAGATTAAAAAGTAAGGTCTTAAAGATACAATCTAAACAAGTAAGGGCCTAGGACAGAGCCCTGTGGGACACCTTGACTGTAACTAAGGATTTCACCTGTCCAGTTTCTGTATGATACTTGCCATGTCCTATTTTTAAGCCATGCAGCTACCCATCTTATCAAGAGTACATCAATACCTAGTTGTACTAATTTATTGATCAGTGTATTATGTATGACCCTGTCAAATGCTGAAGTTAAATCTATATAAATTACATCTCAGAACAATTTTTCATTCATAGCTGTTATTATATTGTTACAGATCATCATGTTACAGGTGGTAATAGATCTGTTTTCAACATATGCATGCTGATATATGGTTTCAAGTCCCAGCCTATTCAGTTCTGACAATAACCTACCAGTATTACCATCTCCATTATTTTTCCACAAAATGAAAGCAGACTTAAGGGTCTATATGACTCTGGGTTTGTCCTACTCCCCTTTCCCTTAAAGACAGGTTTAATAAGTGCATGTCTCCAATCTTGAGGAATCACCACATATTTATACGACCTAGTGAATAATAGATGTAATGGTACCATAAATTCCTGTTGAAGTGTTCTCAGGTCATTGTTACTAATTCTGTCTCCTCCCTGTGCTTTGTTTGGATCCAGTGTGTGCAGTTCTTTTTCAAAATAATCTAATTTGATTCCATTATCTGGGGTTACCTGGATGTCAGTATGTCAATCTATTACCCTTTTTTGTGGAACAAAACTGTTTTGCATAACATTTTGTAAATATAGCTATAATCTGTTGTGTCTGAGAATAAATTGTAGAATCTGCACACAAGTTTATCAGTTTGTGTGTCTTTGCATCTTCCACATCTTATGTATCTGTAAAAAGGTTTCCTATTATGCTCAATATCTTTATATAAATTTTGTTCAAATTTTTCTCGATCTTGTCTCACACTATGCTTAATCTGTTTGTTCAGCTTGTTTATTACAGTTTTCAAAGTTGCAGTTCGACCTGTCTTCCATTTCTTATACATTTTGTCTCTCACCTTGATCAGATATCTTGTTCTTATGTAAATATAACCCCCTGATGTTGTATGCCTAGATCCTGATGTTAAACATTTTTTGATTTTTTGCACTCAAACAATTTCTCTTTCAAAACTTTTCACATTCCATATGCAACTTCTTCACTGAACACCTCACTCCACTTAGTTTTACATAGTGACTATTTTGCTTCCATATAATCTGCAGTTAACCTTCTGTGCATTGGTTTAGATTTCAGTTTGGCAGAATTATCCAGTAACAAATTAAACTTTATAACCCCATGATCACTGCACATCAATGGTGGTAAAACTTAACTTGAAGTAACAGTAATTTTTTTAGGAACACAAACAATGTCTAGTATGTTCCATCCCCTGGTAGGTTTTTTTACAATCTCAGGCAATTGTTGTTCCTGAATATACATTGTGAATAATTTCCTTACTAACGTTGTTGAATCAATATTATTCCAATCTGTTTCTGGTAAATTTAATTCCCCAGCTAATATTATTCTTCCCTCATGTGGTTCGTGCAAGAAATGTATGAATGGTTTGTACATTGTTTATGGTAAATGGGGAGAGACCACCAAATAATGGGACATTGGTATGGCTGACAGGAGCCTGATTCATTACCTTACAGAGGGGTCCTATTTTCCCATGATCTGACTCTGTTGACTCTGCAGCAATACAGCATTATTAGCCATTCAAATACGTCAGAGTGGCGTCAGATGGAGTAGCTAATTTATTTTATGTATACCTGTTAACTAGGGTAGTGCAATGATCCAGGTTCTGCCCTGGTATACAAACTTTATAAAAAGTACACATATTATATCAATAGAGTACATGTGTGCAATTACTGGATATATGAGTTTGAAGAATAATTTAGTTAGTTGCTACATGCATAATTCTACTTTACAAAATATTTACAGTATGAAAGGGGAAATAGGTTAGAGGAGTCAGATTAGGGTAGGGAGGAAGAAAATACAGGGAGAGCAGAATGATTTCAGGGAGGGGCAATGTGAAAGATGACAGCTGCAGGAAAAGGAGAGGGGGATATAGGGAATGCAGAGAGGGAGGAAGGCATAAGGAAGAGCAAAATAAAATGGAGTGGGATGTAGTAGGTTAGATAAGATAGGAGTTATGAAGATAAAGGAGGATGTACCTATGTGAGGGGTGTATCTGTTCTTAATTCTACAGAGTGAAAGTTGCTCAGATGATTGAGACAGAGAGAGATATAGACTGGTGAGAGAAAGGTCACCCTGTTGAAGATGACATAAACTTATTGCTTATCATCTTCTTGGTAATTTGTCACAAGGAATTGTTGGCTCCTCTTCTGACATTGGCCTGGTGAGGTCTTCCATCATTTCCCAACATCAGTTGCAGAAGTTGGTATCATGCAAGCTGCATCACCGACTGGATGACACCTCAGTACTGTGGAGTACCTTCTGGTTTCCCAACATCAGTTGCAGAAGTTGGTATCATGCAAGCTGCATCACTGACTGGATGACACCTCAGTACTGTGGAGTACCTTCTGGTTTCCCAACATCAATCATGCAAGCTGCATGACACCTCAGTACTGTGGAGTACCTTCTGGCACAGCTTGCTGAGTCAAGTGATCTGCAAAAGTGTAGCCTATGATGTCAGGCACAGAGGTGTCTAATGAGTATGTTCTACCCTTGAGTCAGCCTAACATCCAACCTTGGCCTCTAACCTACACACATCCAGGTTTTCCACCATTATGTTAATCCCTATACTTTATTCATTATCTGTATTTCCCCATTATCAGCTGTCCAACCTATAGCAGTTTATATCCCTTCACTTTTTGTTACTGCCCTTTCTGTATATAAAACCCCTTTATGTCTGTGCAGAGGTTCATATGTTCACAAGTGTGTACTAGGCTAATGACTACTAGGCCTTTTTAAGCCTAGTCATGCATCCCAAATCTCTGACAAGTTATGGTACCCTTGATAAGTGTAAGCAGGGACCTGGGAGATGAATCATTTGCATGTAGGCTATGTCCATTAGAACCACAGGTGCCAAACCAGGGATGGATTTCCCGTTCCCTAACCAGTTGTCTAAGTTACATTTGAACTGGGTAAGAGAGGAACTACATTTCACATGGATGGGGAGCACACTTCAGAGAAGGGGTAGTCTTTGGTATACATTCCTGTCTCTGCAGCAGGCTCCATTAATATCATAGGCAAGGTTTAAGTCTTTAGAAATGGTAATTCTAGTGCTATTTTTTTGCGGATATGCAGGAGGTCCATCAGGGTGGGTTCTGACAATGCCTTCCATGCCAGGCATAGATCTCCCCTCAACAGCCTGTAGTAAACCTAATACAGAGATAGGGATTTGAGACAGTCTGCAGAGGACATGTTTCTTATGCCCTGTATTCTTTTAGTGAGGAACCTCTGTGGGTGTTCCAACTGTTTGATGTACCTATGTAGATATGGGGCATTGTACTCAATGACAGGTCTAATTAATGCTGAATACAGTGTAATAATGACCTACTTGGACCTAGATGCCATACACCTTTATCAGTTGCATAACTTAGAATGATTTCCCTACTAATGTATACACATGGTGATCAAAGGCTAGATTAATGTCCTTCTGTGTCTTAATGTACTTGACTAATGGGTTGACCACATTAATCTTTGACTAATGGGTTGAATCTTAGGAGTGTGTTGTCAATATGATAGTTATCAGGGATGGATGACTTCCCAAAGCATACTATTATGCATTTCTTGTCATTTAGTTTTAGTCCATGGCTCTGACACAAGTTATTTGTCTGTGTCAGGTCTTCCTGAAAAACATTAGTGTTGGTAGGGGATTCTATGAATGTTAATAATTTGAAATCATCTGCAACTTTTTTTTGTTGGCCATAAGCCTTTGACATCAGCCTTGATTTCAGAGAAGTAAATTCTAAAAAAGGAGCAGTCTCAGGTCTTCTCCCTGAGGGACTCCACTTGTGACTTGCCTCTTTGTAGAGATGGACTCCCCAATTCTAACTTCCTGGGTCCTATCTGTGAGCCAGCTGGGTATCCACTGGGTTACATAAGGGTTTATACCTAACCTACTATGTTTGTCAACAATGCCCTAGTGGGGTACTGTGTCAAATGCCTTGACCAGGTCAAAGTAGGTGGTGTGAACCATTTAGCCATCATCCATTGCTTTGGTGACATTCTCAAAGAAGATCACCAGACTGATGAGGCATGTCCTACCCGTGTCAAAACCAAATTGGGTTGGGTCCAGTGTCTGGAGATTTCTATGTCATTTGTTCATTTTCATGATTATTCTTTCCATGGCTTTGTAAATGAGACTAGTAAGACTTATGGGTCTGTCGTTTCCATGGCCTGCAGATGGCCTGACTTTGTGCTAACGGATGACGGCTGTTGTTTGCCATTCATTAGGCAAGAAACCGGTTTAGAGGCTAAAGTTAAATAATGACTCCAGAGGCCCAAATAGGCCACATGTCATGCTATTTAGGAGGCATCCTGGGATATTGAATGGACCCATCAATGCAGTGTTCTTGACTTTAGAGAGAGCAGTGTTAAATTATGATAGTATTTCCTGAGGGGAGGCTGAGGGGAGGGGGGGGTGAGAGTTGGAGTTGAATATGTCTGCCAGTAGGTTTGCTGTGTCTCAGTATTGATGGGGCCTTTAACACTGACTTCTGCACACAATTGTGTATACCCTATAGGTTGCAGACATAACTAAAGAATGCCTTGTGGTTGTCCTTAGCCATGGAGGCAACATTTACCTCAAAATTGGCTTTGGTAGACTTTTTTTTTCCTCTGAGTTGTTTGTTTAGTTTGATGAGAGTGCTTTTATCCTGGTGGGTACTACACCTCCTAATTTTTATCATGATTTTCTATCTTTTGTTATACCTCCTATGGATACTGTGGTTCCACCAACGTGGCTTGTTTTTTGAGTTAGTTCTGTACTTCTTCCTGGTGGATGCAGCTGCCTCTATAAAGTTATTAAGATACTTGTGTAGGGTTTCTGTGAACAGTTCTGCATATGCAAAAGTGCTCTCAGGGTGTATGGGGGCTTGAAGTTTTCCCAGGTTGTCACTTCATAGTAGGAAGTTAGCCTTAGAGTAGTTCCTGAACATTCTAGGGTTAGCTGGGATTCTGGTTTTATTTTTTATTCAAAGAAGAACGTTTTGTGGTCTGTTCTTAACAAACAGGGCATTACACTAGGGAGTGTGCAGCAGTCTCTCATTTTAGTGAGGAACAGATTCGGTATGCTTGCACCTCTGATTGGTGTATTGACAATCTGGTCCAATGAATTTGTGTTTACAAAATCCAGGAATCCCTGTGCCTGCACTATTGGTGTCATATATGATTCCCAGTTAATAGTGAGGTAATTAAAGTCTCCTATTTATATGGTATTAGGTTGAATGGTGAGTGCTTCCAGTAAGCTTAAATACCTGTTATGGGTTTCCCTGGTCATAGTGGAGGACCTACAGCTTGCAAGGAAGTGGTTTTGGATTTTGCCTGTTGTGATTTGAATGTGGAGAAGCTCAAGTGCATCATCCTATTTGATCAGCCTTGAGGTATATTTAATATTGATGTAAACTGAGACACTTCCACCTTTAGTCCCTTGTGCTAGTAATTCTAAATGTGTGGAAGGCATTATAGACTTCCACTGCTGGTATATTCTCCATGGCTTTAAGCCATGTCTCAGTGACCACACACACGTCAGCATTCTCTATGTTGATGACAGCATGCAGGGAGTATAGTGTCTTGTTAGACTCCTGGCATTCAGCAGTAATGCCTTTAGATTTTCTTGGACTTGATTTACTATGTTGGAGGTACAGTACTTTCAGTTTGACATTGCCTTAAAAAGGCACTGTATGGAGGACAATGTTAGGGTTAATATTCAAAAGCCTAGGGGGTAAGTGCAGACCATCCCTGACAAAGCAGTGTGGTATGTTGACCATCTCCTTCCATGCTGACAAATATTGCACTTCTTAGAATGACATTAGAAACTAATCCAATTATCAAAGTCAGTCATCTTCTGTTTGTATTGTGGAATCATCCTTGGAGAAGGTAAAATGCTGCTCAGTGCTAGTCTCATACTAGTCTGGGACACATATTCCAAGAGTTTCATGATTTCTTTCTTCATATAGTCTAAGGAGGTACTTCTCAGGTTATTTACACCCACGTGTAGTATGACTGAGTCATACTGATATTTGTGCTCTACAGATCTGAGTGCTTACATAATGTGGTGGATTCTGGCCTCTGATAAGCATCTGACTGTGATTTTCTCCTTAATAAGCCTGGTGAGAGGGACATCAGTGTACCTCACAGTGGAGACTCCAATGACCAGAATGTTGGATTTTGTGGTGGCTTGCCTTATGGGCTTAAAAGTAGGGGTCCATGAGATGTGTTCATGTGGGTTTGTTTTGAAAGAGTACATTTGGGGCAGCTGAGGATATTTGGTATGTGTACTTCATCTAGGTAGCCTTTGGGTTTAGAAAGGTTACATTTAAGCACCTCAGAATGTGTGAGTCTATGTGTCTGCTTTGTAGTGTGTGTGTGTGTGTGTGTGTGTGTGTGTGTGTGTGTGTGTGTGTGTGTGTGTGTGTGTGTGTGTGTGTGTGTGTGCGCACACATGTGCACTACTGACAAACTGATTGACATGAGGAGTGCTTTTATCTGATATTTTTGCCTCTAGTGACATTGTATAAATACATCTGTCATATACATTATCAGTTTGAAAATCATCTGGTTGTCAGTAAACATGAGACAATTTCTACATATTTGTGTGACCCTGTTACCTTCCCTTCTCCTCCTCTTACCTCCCCTTCTCCTCCTCTTACCTTCCCTTCTCCTCCTGTTACCTTCCCTTCTCCTCCTCTTACCTCCCCTTCTCCTCCTGTTACCTCCCCTTCTCCTCCTCTTACCTTCCCTTCTCCTCCTGTTACCTTCCCTTCTCCTCCTCTTACCTTCCCTTCTTCTCCTGTTACCTTCCCTTCTCCCCCTGTTACCTTCCCTTCTTCTCCTGTTACCTTCCCTTCTCCTCCTGTTACCTTCCCTTCTCCTCCTCTTACCTTCCCTTCTTCTCCTCTTACCTTCCCTCCTCCTCCTGTTACCTTCCCTTCTCCTCCTCTTACCTTCCCTTCTTCTCCTCTTACGTTCCCTTCTCCTCCTGTTACCTTCCCTTCTTCTCCTCTTACCTTCCCTTCTCCTCCTGTTACCTTCCCTTCTCCTCCTCTTACCTCCCCTTCTCCTCCTGTTACCTTCCCTTCTCCTCCTGTTACCTTCCCTTCTCCTCCTCTTACCTTCCCTTCTCCTCCTCTTACCTTCCCTTCTTCTCCTCTTACCTTCCCTTCTCCTCCTCTTACCTTCCCTTCTCCTCCTGTTACCTTCCCTTCTCCTCCTCTTACCTCCCCCTCTCCTCCTGTTACCTTCCCTTCTCCTCCTCTTCCCTTCCCTTCTCCTCCTCTTACCTTCCCTTCTCCTGTTACCTTCCCTTCTCCTCCTCTTACCTTCCCTTCTCCTCCTGTTACCTTGCCTTCTCCTCCTCGTACCTTCCCTTCTTCTCCTCTTACCTTCCTTCTCCTCCTGTTACCTTCCCTTCTCCTCCTCTTACCTTCCCTTCTCCTCCTGTTACCTTCCCTTCTCCTCCTGTTACCTTCCCTTCTCCTCCTCTTACCTTCCCTTCTCCTCCTCTTACCTTCCCTTCTCCTCCTGTTACCTTCCCTTCTCCTCCTGTTACCTTCCCTTCTCCTCCTCTTACCTCCCTTCTCCTCTGTTACCTTCCCTTCTCCTCCTCTTACCTTCCCTTCTTCTCCTCTTACCTTCCCTTCTCCTCCTCTTACCTTCCCTTCTCCTCCTCTTACCTTCCCTTCTCCTCCTCTTACCTTCCCTTCTCCTCCTGTTACCTTCCCTTCTCCTCCTCTTACCTCCCCTTCTCCTCCTGTTACCTTCCCTTCTCCTCCTGTTACCTTCCCTTCTCCTCCTCTTACCTTCCCTTCTCCTGTTACCTTCCCTTCTCCTCCTCTTACCTTCCCTTCTCCTCCTCTTACCTTCCCTTCTCCTCCTGTTACCTTCCTTCTCCTCCTCCTGTTACCTTCCCTTCTCCTCCTCTTACCTTCCCTTCTCCTCCTGTTACCTTCCTTCTCCTCCTCTTACCTCCCCTTCTCCTCCTGTTACCTTCCCTTCTCCTCCTGTTACCTTCCCTTCTCCTCCTCTTACCTTCCCTTCTTCTCCTGTTACCTTCCCTTCTCCTCCTCTTACCTTCCCTTCTTCTCCTCTTACCTTCCCTTCTCCTCCTGTTACCTTCCCTTCTCCTCCTGTTACCTTCCCTTCTCCTCCTGTTACCTCCCCTTCTCCTCCTGTTACCTTCCCTTCTCCTCCTGTTACCTCCCCTTCTCCTCCTGTTACCTTCCCTTCTCCTCCTGTTACCTTCCCTTCTCCTCCTCTTACCTTCCCTTCTCCTCCTCTTACCTTCCCTTCTCCTCCTGTTACCTTCCCTTCTCCTCCTCTTACCTTCCCTTCTCCTCCTCTTACCTTCCCTTCTCCTCCTGTTACCTTCCCTTCTCCTCCTGTTACCTTCCCTTCTCCTCCTGTTACCTCCCCTTCTCCTCCTGTTACCTTCCCTTCTCCTCCTCTTACCTTCCCTTCTTCTCCTGTTACCTTCCCTTCTCCTCCTCTTACCTTCCCTTCTCCTCCTCTTACCTTCCCTTCTCCTCCTCTTACCTTCCCTTCTCATCCTCTTACCTCCCCTTCTCCTCCTGTTACCTTCCCTTCTCCTCCTCTTACCTTCCCTTCTCCTCCTCTTACCTCCTTCTCCTCTTACCTTCCCTTCTCCTCCTCTTACCTCCCTTCTCCTCCTCTTACCTCCCCTTCTCCTCCTGTTACCTTCCCTTCTCCTCCTCTTACCTTCCCTTCTCCTCCTCTTACCTTCCCTTCTCCTCCTCTTACCTCCCCTTCTCCTCCTGTTACCTTCCCTTCTCCTCCTGTTACCTTCCCTTCTCCTCCTGTTACCTCCCCTTCTCCTCCTGTTACCTTCCCTTCTCCTCCTCTTACCTTCCCTTCTTCTCCTCTTACCTCCCCTTCTCCTCCTGTTACCTTCCCTTCTCCTCCTCTTACCTTCCCTTCTTCTCCTCTTACCTTCCCTTCTCCTCCTCTTACCTTCCCTTCTCCTCCTGTTACCTTCCCTTCTCCTCCTCTTACCTTCCCTTCTTCTCCTGTTACCTTCCCTTCTCCTCCTCTTACCTTCCCTTCTCCTCCTCTTACCTTCCCTTCTCCTCCTCTTACCTTCCCTTCTCCTCCTGTTACCTTCCTTCTCCTCCTCTTACCTTCCCTTCTCCTCCTCTTACCTTCCCTTCTCCTCCTCTTACCTTCCCTTCTCCTCCTGTTACCTTCCCTTCTCCTCCTGTTACCTTCCCTTCTTCTCCTGTTACCTTCCCTTCTCCTTCTCTCCTTTCACCAGCCATTCATCTTTTCCTTCACCACACTTCTTCTTCATATATATTGAAAAATAACGCTGTCTACTCCAGAAAATATTGACATTCCTTACCTCTACCTGCCATATTTATTTATTTAACATTTGTTTACTGGCAAAGTCTGACTGGGACTGAGCCCATTTTCAGTGCAGGCCCAGGGAGAAATGCTCCAGACACATGCCTTTGGAATGTACGAGGAAACTGGAGCACCCAGAGGAAACCCAGAGGAATGCAGAGAAGATATGCAGACTCTGGGCAAAAGGCACCCCAGCTGAGAATCAAACTGGGGAGACTCTTGCTGTGAGGTGACAATGCTAACCACTGCACCACTGTGCCACCACATCTTTTGTGGTTACCCTGATGTGTTTTCCTCTGCTCTCAATTCTCGCCTTTTCTACTTTCCTCCTCATTTCAATGATGAACTGGATTGGAAAGGCTATCTGGACTGGCAGCTATGTAGAGCTTCAGTGAACTGTGTGTTGCTAACCTGCCTTGGCAGTGACTTCAGCCACACTGGTCACATGATTGCTACATTGGTCATGTGTCTGTGTGTAGCACTACTTTTTGACTTTGCCATCCTACAACTGTTATTTCCTACAACAATAGCAGTTATGTTTTACTATGCAGTCCTTTCAGCAGTACGTCAGCGCTGTACCACCTCTGATATATATTTGATTAGATCTGGACAATGAATCCCAAAAATAGTATATTCAGTTTGAGGTAAAGTTAAATATATCCTTTTTTTTCAGGATGTGCAATACAAGGTATGCTCCCAATATGTTTGCATAAGAAGTAAAATTATATGTATTTTACTTAAATGTTACCTTTCTGTCATTAGAAAAATGCTAGTGCCAAAGATTAATGTAGTGATTCAAACAAATAGCACATGTAACTTCAGCATCAAAATGAATTGAAGTTCCTGTGGATGTAGTGTCATTTTAGGTGCAATATTTATTGAAATTCCATGTATAAGTTTAAGTTTGAGCAGGAACAAGTTTTTCCTTATTTATTATATTATTGATTTATTAATTTACTGACATTCGAATACCGGGAAAGTTCAACTGGATAGGAGCCCATTTCCGGAGAAGGCCTGGGGATAAAAGCTCCAAAGTATTACAAAACATTTTAAGAATAATAATTTTACAGTCTTTAAAAATAATACAAAAAAATGCAGTTTAAATAATTATACAAAATTAGACATAATAGGAAAACATTGGTTAAGGATAGATACAACACAGTGATTTAATAGTTAGAAGGTTGAAGAAATTAAAATATTAAAGTCAGAATGCAGAAAAGACTGCAGAGTAAATGGAAATAAAAATAAAGATGCAAAGCAGGCGCAGAAAAGAACAGAGGGGAGACTCACGTTTGTTGGCTGGAGGTAGTTTAAGTTAAGTTATAATTTACCGGACAGATTAGTTTCAATTTGAATGATTAAAACATGCCATTCTTAATTGGTTTAAGAGATTTAATGTTTGATGCAAAATTCATAGGGAGAAGAAGGTAATTTTTATTTCATGATCCTAAGATTTTTATCAGTGGGTGATTCAGATACATTATGCAGTATGATACATTGTTTCTTAAAAAAATATTTATATGAAAATGAGATAGAAAAATTGAGACTTAAGTAGTGGGAAAGAGAAGGAGTCCAGTTTTCATGAGAAAACAAGCATTAAGTCTCAAGATGTGGGACAAGTTGAAAATTTTCCTTGCAATATGGGATCACTGGAAGTGTTGGATTCATCGATGGTTTAGACTACAGTTACTTCAATCTCATGGGGTGGGTGATGGCAAAGGCTGGAGTTGTGGTGAAATGAAGGCTGCCAAAGGTTCCATTTGACCAAGATTTATCTCTGCTGTTATTGTTCAGAAACTGCACACAAGTATTTAGCCTTATATGCTTGACTTATCTTTTGGTTTTTCTATCTTTTAAATCAGGTAAAGGACAACCCAGGAGCACTGTGTGGTTAACCAACTTACTCAAAGTCACACAGTGGGAAAATGGAGGTAGAAAGAATCCCACCCTGTACCCTTGACTCCAGGAAGCAAGAGTTTAGAGCCTTAATCTAAATCTAATCTAATTGTGACCCCAAAGGTAACTTACTTAGGCAAGTACATGAATAATGACTTACTGAGACACCGAGCTACCATTATGAAATTCTCATACCACTCTATTGCCTTTGTAAAATATTAAGCCAGAGCTGTCATAGAAACCTAATCTAAAGCAACCTATTCAGTGCAGCCTGCTAAGTGGTTGACTGTCCTTTTATCACTTCTAAGTATGATACTATTTAAGCATCCAACAATAAACATGTTAAATTCAAGTAAATAAAACACAAAATAAACACCAAATAACCAAAACGGCCCAACCAAGGATACAGAAGCAACCACTGGAACCATGTGATGAAGCCAGTGCATCTTACCATCATCAAATTTATTGAATACACTCTAAAAGTACAAAGGATAAAATACACTGTCTAAGCACTTTAGTTTTGTGTCTCTCATCAGAAATAAAAATGCTTTCATCTACTTCCTTTTAAAACTCATCCCACCGATCACATGTTCATGTCTTAATTAAACTGATAAATCACATCTTACAAAAAATACAATTTAAGTATCTAAAAATGTGTATGTATAAGAAATAATATGTAAACACATACTCAAATAAATAGGTAATTGCTGAATAATTAAATTACTTCACTGCAAAGCTGCCCTAGTGTCCACACTAGCAAAATTAATGTTATCCTTATTTTATACAGGCTTGAGGCCAAATAACTACTCTTGTGGTTTCATCTCACTTAAAAGTCAAGGGACTTCATTTTTAACAAGTCCTTTGACTTTAATTATACATACACATGTTTTAGATATTTAATTTTTAATTATTGCAGACATTAAAACTTCAATTTATTAAAGTCTTCTGCAGAGTTGTTCATAACAGTTATAATCACCTTCAGAAAATTATAACTGCGTCATTTAAAATCTTGCACATCCAAAAAAGTATTCACATCCTAGAATGGGTTATTGTGACCAGACATTTCCTATTGAGTGCTAATCATTCCTTTCAACACAGCCTATTTTGCAGAATGTCCCTGATTTTTGCTTCACATATTTATCTTTTCCCTCATAACATGTTTGATTTTCTTGTAAATCACTCACGATTATAGTCAGTCAGTAATGTCAGTCATTAGAGCTTTATACTTCTTACTGTTCAAAAATGCACATTGATACAAAACATGTTCTTCTATTAGTTCTTTAAGTGAATTGGATTACTATTTGAACATTGTTCCTGATTTTACACCCCCCATTATTTTTGAATTTGTCCAGAATTCTTCACAAAGTAAGTTGAGATGTATGGTGCTACCCTAAAACATTCAGATCTAAACCATTTCTATTGGTGATACTTCAGCAAACCAGAAATAGAGTACTGGGTGGTTCATGTCGTTGCATTTGCTTAGTACAATGTTTGTCTTTATCAGTGCTGTTTTCCTCGGAAGAGGCTGAAAAACTAACACATGCATGTTTGCAGTCTCAGTAGCTTAACATTGGTGAAGAAAGCTGTGGGTTCTATTACCACACCAAGTACTTAGATTAATCTTCAATACTGACAATGCAATGCATCATAAGGAGGTACTGCACTCCGGAGTGTGTTACCCTTCCTATGACATGTTAAACTGAGGTCCCATCTGCCTGACTTGGTAGTACCTTAGATGGGCATAAAATATCCCAAGGAACTTATCAAAAAAGGGCAAGTGAGCTTTATTAACATATATATTTATGTTATACCATATTAAAAAAAATTAATTATTTACACATTCTCTGTTTTGTTTAAATTCATATTTAAAATTATTTACAACTTATCAACAGTTCTATTTCTTTCCTTATTTTATATTTACCCTCTATCAACCCATCTTTCTTCCACAACCATCTTCACATTTCAGATAATATATAATTTTCTTCCATTTTCTTGTTACGTAACAAATTTTGACATTTTTTCCATAGCACCCATATTCTCACAAGTGGTACTTTATCCCATTTCTCAGTATCACATTTCTTGACTTCATCCTACTTCATATTTAATATCATCTTCATCCATTCAAATCTTTCACATCTATACTCACTTTTAACATTTTCCCCAAATTCAAAGTTATTATTTTACAGTCCAAAATTAATGTTTTGTTGTTTCTTCTTCACAATAGTCAAAGAATTTTCTTGCTTCCATCATCTTTTATTTCACATTTCCTTTCACTGATAACTTTTCTAGTAAAATTTTCCAGAAAGAAAATATTTTTTTTTTCTTCAGCCTTTTATTGATTTTTTTCCATCTTCCTTTAATTCCCTCTATAGGTATACCAAAATAATATTTCTAAAATCACATTTAACAATTATTTTCTTTTCCCATGGGTCTCACTTACTTTTAACTTCCATAATTACATTTTATTTTCATATTATTTTTCTTCCATATTGTCCTATTTTTTCTTTCTGTCTTTCTATTACCTAATTCTTCAAAATAAACACATAGATGCTAAATGTACCACCAGATTTTTTTTAATTTAACCCACCTTCTTACTTTTCATTATAAGTAATTCTTTCTCTCACTGGATTCAGCCTTGAACCCCAAATGAAGCTAAAAAGAATTGTAATAACTATTTTTTCCATTTGAGTGAGAAACATACATACATACATATGCCCCCAGATATGCTATTTTTCCTAATACATAAGTATTTATCAGATGTCGTTTTCTGAAATGATAAAAAATTTCCACCAAGTTAACCATGTTTTGTTTATTTCAGTGTCTCTCTCCATTTACTTATTACAGTTTTGTACTCACTAAATGTCAGTCCCAAAATCTTTATTTCCTTTCTTGTGAAATGTATTCCATTTATTTTTTCTCACACCAAATTCCTTACAATTAATTTTCACAGCAGACCAACTTTCTTAACAGCAATTTTATCCTTATTACAATCTCATTTATCCATCTCTTGTACTTGTTATTAGAACTAAATTGTCTGCATGTGTCACACATACCAGTAATATAACATTGCATTCCATCTCCCATCTTGCCTCCCTCATATCATACATGCATGTCTGTAATACTGCATCCATTACTAGTACAAATAAGTACATAGTCATTGGACATCCCTGTTTTACTTCTTTCTTAATACTTATTTTTCCTGTTCATATATTTATCAGAAGTTGTACTCATGAATTTTCATAGCATTTCTTTATTATATCAGTATTTTCTCCTACGCCATATGCCTTTAAAATCTGCTACATTACTTCACGGCTCACTTTATTAAAGGCTTTAGCTACTTCACATGCTATCAGTCCTTCTTCCTTACTTTCTGTCAGTATCATCTCTATTTCTTTTGCTGTAATTAACATTTCTTTCACCCCCTTCCTTTTATGTCATAGATCCATTCACTACCTCATCTAATACTTTAACCATCTTTTTTAACAGTATTTCCATACATATTTTATTCGGTATTCCCTAATATTTATGGGCTCCATTTTTATATATCTTTTGTTTCATCCTTTTTTCCATATAAATTTTATCACTCTACCATGTCTTCCTCCATTATACTTTTCTTCATCCATTCATTGTTTTAATTATCTTTCATCTTTATTCAGTTCCTTATAATGCTCATAACTTATATAATTTAATCCTAGTTGTTTTTCAGAAATTTGTTTCACTTTCCATTCATCTTGCCCATCCATTTCCTCTTTTCATACTTTTTCTCTACAAATGTTTCTTCTACTTTCATAATATCTTCTTGTTTGTATTGTATGTCTGCTGTGCCATGTAACATCCAGCCTTCCTTCTCTCATTTTACTTCTTTCCCTAATAAGGGGAACCTCCTCTTTCCTTCCTTTCAGAACGAAAATCTTTGCCTATGTAACATCATTTTTACTTTTTCTCTACTCTTATGCATTTGTTTTTCTGTTTACTTTTTCACATCAGTTTCTATCTCTTATAATATTGTAAAATTTCGTTGTTTCATCTTATTTCTTATTTATTTTTTCCACTTCTAAATATATTTTTATGCATCTGTATATACACTACCCACCACCAGGGGCGGCTCGTGCTATCGGACTGCAGGACTGCAGCCCTCCCCCCCTACAAACAAAAGGAAAAAAAATGTGAAACATAAAATTAAAAAAATATATATTTTTTTACGAGTACCGGAACTCAGACTTCCTCGCAGATGCCCAGGAATCTGTGCGAACTCTGACTGCCTGAGTCAGCAGTCCAGATACAGGGAATGTATTTTCTGCCCCGCAGATGCCCAGGAATCTGTGCGGTAGACGACCGCACAGAACAGAGGAGCTCTGGACTGCTTGATCCGCAGACAGGACCAATTGGGAGAGAGGTGAGGTTAAGCTCTCGCAGGAATTCAAACGCAGGACCAATCAGGAAAGAGGTACATTGAGTTTTAAGCTCTTGCAGGGAAGCATTGAAGTCGAGTGCAGGTTTGCTGCTTCAAGTGATTCCAGACAATGGAGTTGGACCTTGTGTGTGGAAGTTTGCTGCTTCGAGTGATTCTGGACCCATTTACAGGTAGTGGAGTTGGACTTGTTTGTGTGTATGTGTTGCCCCTGTTAACACATAGTGATGGGTAGTGGTGGGTAGAGATACTCAGGCTTGAACCCTATACCTTGGATGCAGGTGGCAAGGACCTGAATTCCCTACCCACCACTATTTGTAAAAAAAAATTGCAGATTTTTGCCTCATATTTGTTCTGTTCCTCATAAAAGCTGTCGTTTCTGTATCTTCATTTTTCCTTGCAAAGTCTGTAGTGCAGTGGTGCCTGACAGCTACAGGTTCTCTGGTTTGAGTCTTGGCTGGGGTGCCTTCTGTGTGGAGTCTGCATGTCCTCCCATCCCTTACAAAGATGTGTCTGGAGTGTTTCTCCCTGCTGTGCTGAAAATTGGCTTGGTTTTGTTCCAAGTCAGACTAGTTTCCTGGTTAGCAAATGTTTAAAAATAACAGGCATTTGAATTTCAGACTTCATATTCTTCAGAAAGTACATGGTAAAGCAAAACCTTTTATTCTAGCAAAAGTTTATAACATGGATATTTGAAATTTGCCGATATTTTTGGGACTGTATTCCCCCATTATTGGCCTCGTCCAGGTATTTTGTGCTAAGGTTGAGAGCTATGGTGAGAACTGAATTCACTGAATGTTTGGGGGCTGTATTCCCCCCATTATTGGCTTTGTCCACATGTTTTTTGCTAAGAGGTTGAGAGCTATGGTGAGAACTGAATTCAATGAATATGTTTGGCAGCTATATTCCCACATTTTTTGCTTTTTTTCAGGTGTTTTGTGCTAAGAGGTTGACAGCTATGGTGAGAACTGAATTCACTAAATGGTAGCCATTTAAATTTGTCTTCCTCTGTTTCAGATGATTTGGTGTAGTGGTATGTTTCTCTGACTGTTTTGCACAGGGTCCCCTGGGTTCAAGAAGTGGCAGTGAAATGTATGGTGGTAACACAGCATTTTATTCTAGCAACTTTCCAACTTTATACAAGCAATGTTTAAAATGTGTCCCTGGTTTTTGGCCTTTTGTCCCCCACCCCCAAATCAATTTTGGCTTTTTCCAGATTTCTTGTGCTGCAAAGTTCAGAGATACAGCTGAGTGTCGAGTAGATTTTACAAGGAGCTGAGAGCTGCAGGGGAACAACAGTTTAGTGCTGCTTATGCTAAGTCTGCTTGAATTGTTAATAGCACAACAGGTAGAGTACTTGCTTTTGATGCAGAAGGCTGTGGGTTCTACTCCCACAGTAGGTAGATGCATTGCTGATAATATACTGTGTTGTAAAGGGGGTGGATGCTGCAGTCCTTTTTGGCAAAGATACCTAGTAACTATGAACCTGTTGTCAGTTTGCCATCCATTCCCTATTGTGGTATTACTAGCTTATTTTTTAATGCATGCAACATAGGCAATTTATTCTTCAATGGCAACAGGCACTTTATTTGTAGATGAAACAATGACATATAAAGTTGTTTCATAGCAGCAACCTCTTTATTAGTTACAGATTTCTTTAATGTGGATTTTACTACTTCAGAGATTGTGCATATTTACTGATACTGGTGGACTATAGAAGGTTGAGTAGACTTTGTATGATGAAAATGTTCTGAATTGGGCAGTTTTGTCATTGGTGCATGCATTTTGTTTCATTGTTTACTGGAAAAATGTTCAAAACAATAAATTTAAAATGCCCTCTAACAACTGTACTGTATTGTACAAGGAATATAATGTAATACAGTCAGGAAGGTGTATCAAAGAGCATGTGTATGTTTCATGTTCAAGGGGCCTATGATTTTGAAAACAGCCCAAAGTTAATCTTTATCTGCCACTGGCAAAATGTATTTTCTTTGAATGTGGGTTTCAATGCTGTTTCAATGCATGTGAGTTTCAAGGTCAGAGAAGTTTTAATGCTAAGTCTATTTTCATTGTGAGACTGCATTGCTTTTTTAACAAATATCTATTAGGGTTTGTGTTGTAAAATGCAAAATAAAACTTTCAAATGAAATCTAAATCTTTGCAGAAGTAAAGCAGTATGCACATTAGTGTTTATGGTAAATGGGGCAAAATAACCAAGGAATGGGACATTGGAATGGCTGCAGGGGGAAGGCTCCATTCGACCATGATTTTGTGAGGAGGGGAAGGGTAGCAAACTCAGACAGCCCCGGTTGAACTATACCTCTCAGTTGTCCATATTTTTGCAGAATGAATAGATATTTGCTTCTTATTTTTGGTTTGTTCCTCATAAAATCTGTGGTTTTCTAGCAAATCATTTAGGAATGAAGTCACTAAATGACAGACATTGAGTTTCAGACGTCATAACCTTCAGAAAAATGCATGCTAATGCAAGACCTGTTATTCTATCAACTGTCTTAAGTTTATACAAGAGCAATTTTTAGTAGTGTTTGTATGTTCCCCCAATATATTTGGCCTTGTCCAGATTTCCTGCATTAAGAGGTTGAGAGGTACGTGCAAATCACTTTGTAGAATTAGGAATATCCAAACCTCTCAATTGTCCCCAATTTTGGCTCAAAATGTTGCTCTCCCCTAATAATCCCTCCTCAAAATGGCAATTTTGGAAGAAAACATGGAGGGTTTATAATTAGATATAACTGTAATGATCAGAGTTATATATTACTTTTCTTTCAGAAATGCATGTAGATGCTCTTATTTTGTTAGCTGCTCAAGTTAACAGTGTTAATATTAAAATGGTGTCCCTTTTTTGACAGGTTCCCAGCTGTATTGTATGGCAACTTTATAGTTTTGCATCACATTTTTGGTCTGTTTTTCAGAAAATTGTGGTTCTCTGGCAAATTAGTGGCAAGTCATTAAAGACTGAAGTTAGAAAATAATGGCAGACATTTGAGTTTCAGATTTCATACCCTTCAGAAAATTTGTACTAATGCAAGACCTACTACTGTTCTATTATTTAAGTTAATAAGAGGAATATTTAAACATTGTCCTTATTTTTGGGCCTGTGTCCCACTTCTAGTTCTATGTATGGCTTTGTCCAGATTTCTTGCTCTGAAGTTGAGAGGTATGAGTGTCAGAGCCATCACTGTCAGCCAGAGACATTTCAAATTGTGACATACTTGTTGCACCCCACTCCCCATTGTAGTGGCTCTGGATGTGTCCAAAGAAGGGAAGGAGCAGTTATGCAGTGTAAGTGTGCAGAGTATTCCCCCATCCAAGGTAGACCACAAGTACCACCATGGCTTTTCATCTGTCCTTGATTTTGCAGAATGTTCTGGTTTTCTGTCATATTTTTATACTGTTGATTTATGCTTCATATTATTCAGGAAATGCATGCTGTCACAGTGCCCTGTTGCTCTGTTTAAGTAGCAATGATTTAATGACCATCAGGTAAGCTTGTCGGAGATTGTAAGATGCAAGTAAGCTTTAATAAGCATACTGTTAAAGAATTACCAGCATTGAAAGCCTTTTTGTTGTTGCCATGCAGAGAATATTTACATAACTAGATAATGTATATGCCTTGGGTATTGAAATGCATATGACAGTATTTGTAATAAAAGGACAAGATTACAGTATTTTCATAAGCTCATTACATTTGTTGGAGACTTGCAGTCATCTTTTGTTGGAGACTTGCAGTCATCTTTGCAGGCTTTACCCGTAAACTAAACAGAATGCCAATCTATCATGTGTGGTCCATACCTTGTGCAGGAATCCTTTAAGCAATTTATCTTGAGCTTGTTTCTTGTTTGCTGTTCATTTTTTACTTTGATCATGTCTTCCCCATGAAACAAGTAGATAGTTGTCAGGCAGCAGGTCTTTTTTGGATAAGAAACATTTTTACAAGTGGGGGTATCACAGAGATTGCTACTTTCAGCATGTTACTTGGTAATTTTATAAAGCTGAATATAAATTATAATTAGAACTGCAGTGCAATGAGTAGTGGTTTGAGTTGTGTGCTGCTTGTTTTTTTATACTTGATTTTGTCTGGCATTCCAGTAATATATTTAAAAAGTAATTTATTTATTCATGCCTCACAACCTGTTTCCATCTGGATATTAAGTAAGTTGTCATGTAACCAATGCATTGAAATATTTTTTCCTTCTACACTTAATTTTGTCCTGATTGGACTCTCATAATGACTGTTTGGCACCCAGGGCAGTGTATTTAATTAACGTCCCAGTTGTTGTGGTTTTGGGAATAGCCCCACCCCTTTCTAGTTAGCCGCACCCCTTCCCATTGGCCACACCCATTCAGCTGTCTCCTGCAGCCCTCCTTTAATTTGAAGTCACCAGCCACCACTGCCCACCACTGTGCCCAGTTTTTATAAAAATGGTCTCATTGTCATATGATCTTTCCATAATATTTATTTCTGCCTTATTTTATTTATTTATTTCCAGTTTGATTACTGGGGAAGTCCACTAAGCCCAGAGAGCACATTTTCAGTGGAGGCCCGGGGAGAAAAGCTCCACGAAACATAATACAGTAAAGATAGCAGTCCAATAAAAATAAATACAAATACATATCAAATAATATAAACCGTGAGCAATATTGCCCATAGTGGAATAATACCGTGCAGATACATTTTTAACAAATTCACACAGTTAAAGTCAAAAGTCAAAAGCTATTTGCAATATTTATAGAGTGTGAGAGATCGTAAGAGAATTAGCTATAGAAGGTTATAGCCAGCTATAAGTTGCTTAGGAACTCAGGAGGATACCCTCCCAGGGGCTTTTGTTAAAGAGTTCTAGGTAGGGAGAATGCAGTTACATTTCCATTTGGAGGAGAGGTAGGTGTAAAGCTGAGTTTTGAAGTTGTTTGTGTTTGACATTATCCTTAGTGTGGAAGGGAGAGAGTTCCATTTCTTACCTAAGGAGAAGGAGAGGAAAAGTTGTCCAGCAGGGGGTTTAGGTTTGTGGACAGTAATTAAGTTTTGGTGTTCAGATCTGAAAGTTCTGTTTGGGGTGTATGGGGGAAGGATGTTAGTTAGAGTGGGGCATTTGGTTGAATTAAATATTAGTCTATGTGCTGTAGTGAGCTGGAGGAGGTCCGGGTAATTTGTGAATTCTAACCAGTTGAGAAATTGGAGGGTAACACAATGATGAGTGGAATGTTTGGCTTTGGTGGCAAATTTAGAAATTTTGTTATAACAGCTTTCAAGTTTGGAAGTGATGGAAGAGGATAGGTTAGTTAGTAGTGGGCGCCTTACAGAAGGGAGGGAAGGAGGGAAGAGGAGGCCAGAGTCTGTCTGGTAGAAGTAGAGTGGAGCTGATTGTTCCTGTATAGCCTACCTAGTTTTTGATCGGATGTCTAACTTGAGGTGTTTGTCTATAGTTACACCGAGTAGTTTGGCAAAGGGAACAACTTCAATCGGAGAGTTGCTTTGGCTAAGGACTTGGAAGGAATTGTTATCAAGAGAGAAAGAATTTGAGGGTGTGAATAGTGATATTTTAGATTTGTTAGCATTGAGAGAAAGGTGATTTTGGTGCATCCAGATCTCAGTAGTTGAGAAGGCAGTCTGAGGTTTAGATAGGAGTTCAGGGAGGTTAGAGGTAGAGCAGACAAGTATAGAGTCATCTGTATATTGGATGACTTTGGCATTAGGAATAGCAGAGTAAAAGTTATTGATAAAGATATTAAGGGAGCACTTTACATTATCGAAATACTGAAATCTCGAATGTCATATGGTCGAGACCATATGATCGACATTTCAGTATATCGAATATGTAAAGTTTTAAAAAATAACACTTTACTTACCTTAAAATGTCACGTGCACACAGAGGAAGACTTCTTGTACGCTCTGTGTGTACGTAATGTTGTTATCTATTTTGTGGTGTTGACAGGAAGTGGGAAATCTCCCATTTTGCGCTTCCGCATACAGCGCAATATGGGAGATTTCCCTTTTCCCCACTGTAGTGCGATCTCGTAGTTGGTATATTTAAGTGGGGGGGTGGGGGGTGCAGGGGGGGGCGAAGCCCCCCTGCAAAAGCGATGTTTGACTTTTTTTTTCATTTCATTTTAGAAGTTCAAGTTTCCAAAACTCAATCTTTTGGTCTCGATAATATGAGGTTCGAGATTTTGGGAATTCGATCTTCTAAAGTGAATCCAGATATTAAACAGCATTGGTCCGAGGATGGACCCCTGTGGTACTCCGGTAGGGGTGGTTAAGAAATGTGAGGTGCCTTTTTTTCCATTTCACAGCATGAGATCTATCTGACAGATAGCTTGAAAACCAGAAAAGAGTGTTTTGGGAGAGATTTAGGTTTGAGAGGTGACTTAGAAGGTGCTTATGGGAAACAGTATCAAATGCTTTAGAGAGATCTAGGAGCACTGTGGATAATAAGTTCTCAGACTCTCGGGCTTGATTGACAGCTTCTAAGAATGAGAGTAGAGCTGTTATGGTGCTATGTCCTGGTTGGAAGCCATGTTGGGTAGGGGTAAGAAGTTGTTTTTTAGTCAGAAAAGTTATAAGTTGGAGGTGAATGCATTTTTCTAGGATTTTGGAGATTGGAGAGAGAAGAGCTATAGGGTGGAAGTTTGAAATGTTAGAGTTTTTGCCTCCCTTGTGGAGAGGAAGAATAAAGGTGGAATGCCAGAGTTTAGGGACATAGGATTCCTTTATGGATCTATTAATTAGGATACTAATTGGGAGAGCTTTACCATCCGCAGCAGATTTGAGAAAGGAAGAAGGGATGTTGTCTGGTGCATTGGAGCAGGATTTAAATTTGGATAGAAGTCTTTTTATGTAGTTAGTGGAGGCAGGTTTAAGCTCAAACATAGAGGGGAAATTATTTGGGGACTTAGATGAGGTAGAATGTAAAAGAGATGGGTTGTTGTTGGGAAAAGTTTTCATTAGGTCGGATATTGACTCTTTAAAGAAAGAGTTGAATAGTGAGGCTAATTCTAGGTCAGATTTACTTGGGTCCAGACATGGGTTATTTTTTGAGCCTGGGTTGAGGAGTGAGTTTATGGAGTTCCAAAAAAGCCTAGGGTTTTGGGAATGGTTGGACTGGAGCTTAGTGTAGTAGGAATTTTTTTGTCTTTGAAGATTTGTTTTTTTTACGAAGTTACAGAGCTGTGTATATTGAAGAAGGGTTTCAGAAAGTTTATTCTTTTGGTAAAGCTTCCAGGATTTGTCTCTTTGGTGCATAATTTGCTTGGTTTCTTTGGTTAGCCAAGGGGCAGTTATAGTTTTTATTCTTTTTTTTCCTTGGTGGAGCTGGGGAACCAAGGGGCAGTTATAGTTTTTATTCTTTTTTTCCTTGGTGGAGCTGGGGAATTTAGAGAGTCTGGGAAAGTAGAATTAGAGTGGTATATGGCTTTATCGAGTCAAAGGGTTTTTAGAATGTTCCAATTCATTTGTCTGAGATAGTTAGAGAAGGTTTTGGGGGCAAATTTACTAAGGTTGAGGGTCTGAATATATTGATGTTGGTGTGGATGGGAGGTGGTTGCATGGTAAATGAAAGCTGGGAGGTGGTCACTAATAGAGTCAGGGATGGTGCCAGAGTTGGTAATTTTATTTGGATGGGTGACTAAGATCCAGTCAAGAGTGGATCCTGGGGGATTTGTTATCTTGGATCTGGTGATGGAGTGGGTTACTTGAGTTAAGTTAAAGAGGTTAATGGACAGGGAAGGTATGGGACTGTTGATTTTATTCCAGTCGATGTTTCAAGGTTGATTTCATCTGAAGCCCATTGGAGTATGTCTTCAAGGGTTGAGACGTTATTTCCAGGTGGGATATAAAGGACGATGATACAGAGGCTTTTATGATTATTCATTTTTACTAGACCGACTGTTAGTTCTGCATTGGCAAAATTGGAAAATTTAGGAATGGGGTTTGGTAGGGGAATTAAGGTAAGTAGATTAGAATAGATTAACGCAATGCCTCCATCTTTTTTTCTTTGGGTAGTCACATCTAAGAGTGTGACATCCAAAGGGTAGGATTTCAGAGTCAGAGATGTGGGGTTTGAGCCAAGTTTCAGAGATGGCTACAGTGTCAGGTTAGTTATGACTTAGCCATGCTTGAAACTGATGTGCTTTGTTGTTGTGACTTTGGGCAGTGAGTGTGAGAAATTTAAGAGTATTGTAGGGGGATGAAAGGTTAGAGGAAGGGGGAGGGCAGTTGTTATTTGTGGGTGGGTTAGGTCCGGGGTTGGGGTGAATGTCCCCAGCTAAGACAAGGTTATTGAAGGAAGTTATTTTAGTGTGTTTTGGTTTGGATTTAGGATATTCTAGTTGCTCTAGTAGTTGTTTAAGAGTAAGTGTCTTAGCAGTCGTGGAAATAATTTTAGGATTAAAAAGGTGCAGAGGGTTGAGCTGAAACAGAGAGGAGGAGGAGATGGAAAAGAAAGGATCATTTGCGTGAGGGAGGAGATGGATTTGTATGGGAGAGTGGTAAGGAGTATGGAGTGGAAGCTGGTTGGAGGTATAGGAACTGGCATGGTATAACGTTGTTAGGAGTAGTAGGAGGGAGATGGGGGTTCAGAGTGCTAGGAACAGTAAGGAAAGCATGGGTAGAAAAGGGTAGTTTAATATGGGAGGATGTGTAGTGGGAGAGAAGAGCTGTGTGGTGAGAGGGGGTAGTGAAAGAGTGATGTATTTAATTAGTGATGTATTTAATTGCTGTGGGTGAAAGGAGGAGGGGTAAAGAGGGGAAGGCATTGACTGGATGGTTAACTATGGGTGAAAGGAGGAGAGGTAAAGAGGGAAAGGCTTTGACTGGATGGTTGTCTTCAGTGGGTGGAGAGTGGTTGAAATAAAAGTAGGAGTAGTGGGGGTGGGTGGAAATTGGGGGAAGGATAGGGGAGCGGAGTGAGCCCGTAGGGTGAACGGAGTGGGTAGAGCCAAGGAGAAGGAAGAAAGCCAGCGAAATGTTATCAGTGAAGCTGAGAACTAGCTCAGAGATAAGGAGGCACTGGCATAAGGCACTGTGTGTGTGTGAAATTAGAAGGATGCAGAGGGTTGACATGAGATAGGAGCTAAAAACAGGGCAGTAGCAGTTTAGTAGAATATAGTAAGTATTAATAAGGCTAAAACAGGGCTGTGGTAAATTAAAAGAACAGTTACAGTACTTTTGGCTTGTATTAAAAGATAGGCAGTGGTTGAACAATGCCACCTGGTGGCCTAACTGAGTAAGTACAATGGTAAGCTACAAGCACTCAGAGGAGGGAGAAAGAGTCTAGGAGAGTAAAGGGAGATAAAATCCATGGTAGACTGCTAGCAAATGCATGCAGGGTTAATATACAACAGTGCTAAGTATAGGACATATTTTTATTTTGCAATAGGGTACTTACACGTTTAAAGTAAGTTCTTGGGGAGGCAGAGTGGTTACAGAAGCACTGCAGAATCCCCTTAGGATGAACTTTACAAAAATAGCAATACGAAACACAAACAAAAACAATACCAGGTAGTACTTACTTGTGAGCACACTACTGGGGATTCCTATGAAGCAAGGCAGAACAGCTAAGTCAAAAGATGGTACCTTTCTACATCAGGTTTTTTGATACCTCTATAATTAAGCAGAAGTGGGAGGGAGTTGTGCAGGTTCAAGGTGGGGGAGGGGGTAGACACAAAGTAATACAAGGTTGTGAGTCAGAAAAACTGGACTAGGCCAGCTGCTAAAAAGAAAACAGGAAAACCAAGCTAAGTCAATTCCAGGTCAGTGTAGTGCAGTATCTTCCTAATAACTACAAATCTTATGCTACTAATCTATTACAGTGTGGTGAAAAGGACCACCGCTTCTACAGGGAAAAACTATTTAAGTATGGGCTGCAGGTACATAGGCAAACTTTTTCCAAGAGAAAGTAGTTTTAAGTAATTGACCTAGGAGTACAATAGGATCATAGGATCATAGATTCGTACTAGGCTAACTGCCCTTGCGAGCCATTTTAAGCCTAGCCAATTATCCCTTGAGAGACTCAAACCCTGCACCTTGTGTTTGTAAGGCAAACACCTTAACCATTAGGCCAAACTCCGAAGAGAAAAATGGGGGGGGCAGTAGTGTGCACGCATACAGTGAAAGGAGAAAGAGCCTTTAGTTTAGAGGACAGATTAAATACAACTTTAGCATACACTAGTGTAGCTGAAAGCACTTTAGAGTTCCACCAATGCAGGGTCTCACAGTGCAGGGCAACAAGACAGCCTTGGGTTGATTGGAGGTTGGCCAAGACACAGGATGAAACTCACAGTGCAGGGCAACAAGACAGCCTTGGGTTGATTGGAAGATGACCAAGACAGAGGATGAAACTTTTGCTGAGGGGAACTTCAGACAACTTATCATTTCTTCCTCCCTTTTATGCTCTGCAGTTAATCTCTTTATCCCTTTCCCCTCCTTTATTATTTCACTGTCTTCCCCTATTCTAGCCTGTATTGCTCTCTGATCTGAAAACACAGCCATCTGTACTCCTCCTGTTATTTCTTTTATTTCTTTACAGTAAAATATATAAACAATTTCAGTCTTAAAAAATCTGCTTTTAAATATCCATGCTCTATTCTTTCCTAAGTTTAAATCTCTAAATTGTATTAATTCCCTTAATATCTCAATATCTCGTGTTATTTTTTTCTGTTTTCTGTCCTTAGGTTACAGTTAAAATCTCCTACCATCACTATTGACATATTTACTGACACATTTTTTTTAATTTCTTCAAACAACTGTTTTCTCCCAATTATATTACTACATGCATAAATTACTATTAACTTTATACATTTTTGTCTCATTATTCTATCACGTATCACTACCCTTCCTGGTACTACAATTGTTAAAGCTAAAATTTTTACCTCCTCATTTTTTATACGAACTTCTATTCCAAAACATGTGTAACTTCCTACTGATCAAACAATGTGCTCCCCATACTGCCTATATTCTTTCCCTTTCTCTACTTTGTTACATCTGGTATCCAGTGAGCAAAACACATCCATTTTATTTTTTACATAATTACTAATGCTATTGACATTTAATGCTAAAATTCTTATATCATCCTTTTCCTTTTTTGTGCTTTTCTGTGCTTTACTTCCACATCTTATTTTTCTTTCCCTTCTACTGCGTCTCCCATCAAAAGATTTTTTAATTATCTTGTTCTTGCTCTTTTCCTATATAAAGTTCTCCCTCTTGATTTTCTAAAATTGCAAATCTTTTATCTTTTTGTCTATTAATAACCTCACTTTGAACTATTTCATGTCTAACTACTCTTCCATTGTTTACTCTTTCTTCAGCACTCCCTTCCTCATACCACCTTCTTATTCAGCATTTTCTGTATAATATGTTCGACTGTTTGTCTTTCTTCTAAGCTCTCCTCTTCATCTATTCTTTCCTTTTCTAATATGAGGCAGTCAAACCAAAAGTGCCCAAATTATTTACGTTTTCTACAAAAAGACTTACAATTTTTTGCTGTATAGCTCCTCTCTCCACATTAGCCACACCTTTGCTTGTTTGTTATAGTCTTGTACTAAGTTATTTTTATCCCCACAAAAATAACATGCTTTTTCTTCCTTGGCTTGCTGCATCTACATAACTTCTTTCTTGTAACAAAAAAAAAACATGTTGCAGAGGTAAACCCTGAAATCATAATACTCCACTAGCTGAGAATTCACCAGGTTTCTTCCTCCTGTAAAACTCTCTCCACCATATCACTCCATTGTGCTTCCTCTTCTTCCTTTGGCTCTGCCTGGTTTATCAGATTTACCAGCACTTGTGTCTCCACTCCAATTTCCAACTCTGTAGCAGTTATTTCATCTCCTTTTCCTTCCTTCAGTAAGTTTTCTCCTGCTCTGCTGCACTCTCCTCCATCTTGGAATTCCCCAAACTGCAGTAGCAGCTCTCCAATACCACTTAGCAACTCCAGAGAGTGCTTCACATCCTTTTTTCCAAAGAGTAGGGAAATTCCCAGATGGCTTGGCCAAATTTCCTATATCAGTAAGAATATCACCTCAGGTCTCCACTGAAAAGAGGCATTGACCTAATGGGACTAACCCAATCAATAAAAAGTATAACTAAATCACGGTTGACACTATATCTCAGTTATTTCATTATATCATTGTACTCCGACCATTTAAATGTATCACAAATATTACATGGTTATGGTTATTAGAACTCAGGGGACCTGCTGTTGTATAGTTATCTTGGAGCTTTTTTTCCAGAGCCACTTCAAGCCCCCATTTATATAAGTCATGATAGACATAAGGAAATCATGTTTTTTTTTTAACTTCCACATACATTGGATGGCAGTAGTGTGAGCACAGACATCATGTAAAGCTTTTGGAATTTATTTCAATTTTCATTTTTCTTGCTTAAATTATTCCGATTTGTGTTCTCAGAGCAGTTATTACCTTTTTGACAGTACTTGTAAATGCTCAACAAAATAAAGCAGCTGAACTGCATCTTTTAAGGCTTGCAATTTTTAATCCAAGTGCTGACAGATCCTTCCTCACATTCTTCCTGAGGTGTCAAAACTAGCATTTTAATCCAAGAGCTGTTAACTGACCACTCCAGTTTTACCTCGAAGAAGTTTTAAAGACTTTTAAACTACTATGCTTTTTTTTCACCAGTATCTGCAATGCTGCAATGGAGAAATTTGTGTTTTATCTTGAATGATGGCAAAGTGTTCTGTATTTGTTTAAAATATTTCCTTACAATGCATCACAGAACAAAATAAGACCTACTTTCTATTCTTGAAGTTGAGTTACTGATATTTTTTTTCATTCTGCTGAGGTAAAAATGTTTTTCTGCATGACGTTCCCCAGCTTTGCTTTCTGGTAGCTCCACCCTTCACTTGTTACACTTGAAAACATTGCCAGGATTTGTACGTTTATGGAATTCAATATTTTTTTCATAGTGAAATGGTGTTCCGTTTTAAAGAGTGGATTATGGGCGAGTTGTTAGCCATGTGCCATGTATTCTGTATTTTATTGGTATGTCTTTTTCACATGTCCTTTGTGCTCCACCAGCTATATACTGTGCCCCTATTGTGCCCCAGCAAGAAAAAGAACCTTGAACTGCCACTGGAGGTAATGAATAAGAAACACTGTGCACAATAAGAAAGAAGATTTAAGCAATTTGAAAAGCCCGGGGGAAATAGAATTTAAACTGATGATTTTAGTTCCCCCATGCTACTCCCTAAGAAAAATATGGCACATTGACTATAATATAGAAAACCATCAAATATATATTTTTTTGAGAATTTGATACATTTAGTCTAGTGAAACATAATGACAGATATGAAAATAGTGGAAGCTCAAGAAAGAAAGTCTACTGTTCTGTGAAGGTGCAGAGCCCTGATTCTCAAAACAAAAACCATTGGAAGGGACTGGCTTGCGGTCTAAGCTACATGGTGGGAGTGGGGTCCTTGGTTGCATATGACTCATGCATCACTCCACCAATATACTTTTGTCATTTATATCTTCACATGGCATACCCTCTCCCCTGTTTCTGCAGTCATTTCATCTGATGTTTCTAGGTTCCTGCTAATAGCTTTTGTTGGACACAGTTGCAGTTATCTGATTGCAGTACATTACAGTGCTGTCATAGTGATGTTGAGCTGTACAATCCAAGTCCACATGGTATGACTTTAGTATAAATAAGAAGAAAGGTAACCCTTCCATATGAGGGCAAAGCGAGGCTTCTATAATTTTTTTTATTTGCATCTGGTTGAAGCTTTGGCTGTTTCTTTTATCCAGTGGAAACACTGACCAGTTACAGGACGACAAGATTTAGTGAATCCATTTGATGTGCTGTTTCTCACACTTAGTGTTATTACTTTTTGCACTGTGTTTAAAATGATGCTGCAAACCTGGTGTCAGTTACAGAATATTTTATAAAAAAAAACTTGAAAAGCATAACAGAGATATGATTGTTTTACGGGGTGAAATTAAGTCCAAAATGTTCATTATACAGTGATAAACATACATTCCCAAAGCATTCATTTTACTGCAACTACATTTTTTCAAATACAAATTGTATCAAATGCACATACATAACTACATACATATATAGATGTTTGGTTATAATTCATCTGATCTAAAAACAAAAATGGTGACTCATTTGAACAAAAGTTAATTTCATCTAAACTACAACTGACTGAATCACATTTATATGGAAAACTATGTTAGCCTGTAGAAAATGACTGCTGATTTAGCTTTGGAGGATAGGAATTACATTATAAATTAGTCCAAATCATTACTGGTTCTTTGCTATCACCCACGGTTAAGGTGTACCTCCATGTCTAGAAGTTTGTGCTTGTACGTTGGCAGTGATACAGTATCATTATGTCAAGAGTATTCACTTTTCTCTGTTATTGTGTGATTGTGTAGTTAGTATATTTAGGTTAGAGAGGGTTGGGGAGGCTTGCCCCCTGGAAAATTGCTTTTGGAGATATATTTAGTGTATGTGACATTTTCAATTATATTAGTTTAGTGTTTTGTGGTTTTGATGAACTGTGTCACTGTTTTTCTTTATAAAGCAAATGAACATTTGATCAAATGAACCATAATCATATATATAATTGTATGATCCTGCCTAAAAAGACTTCTTTCTTCTTCATTTTCCTTTGGCTGCTCCCATTAGGGGGTCACCACAGTAGAACATGTGTTTACATTTCTTCCTGTCCTCTGTATCTTGCTCTGTCACACCAACCATCTGCATGTCCTCTCTCACCACATCTATAAACCTTAACTTCGGACTTCCTGTTTTCATCTCACCTGCCAGCTTAATCCTTAGCATCCTTCTCCCAATATACCCAGTATCCCTCCTCAGCCTATGTCCAAATCAAAGCAATCTCACCTCTCTGGCATTGTCTCCAAACCATTCAACCTGAGCTGACCCTCTAAGATCTCATTTCTAATCTTGTCCATCCTCATCACATCCACTGCAAATTAACATCTTCAACTCTTCAACATAGCTGGTCTGACTACCATCTTGTAGAACTTCCCTTTCATTCATACTGGTACTCGTCTGTCACAAATCACTCCTGACTCTCTTCTTCACCCACTCAACCCTGCCTGCACTCTCTTCTTCACCTCCCTTCAACACTCACCATTACTCTGAACTGTTGATCCCAAGTATTTAAACTCATCCAACATCGCCAACTCTACTCCCTGCATCCTCTCCATCCCTCTGTTCTCCCTCTCATGCACATACATATATTCTGTCTTAGTCCTGCTGACCTTCATTCCTCTCCTCTCTAGAGCATATCACTACCTCTCCAGGATCTCCTCAATCTGTTCCATACTCTCACTACAAAACACAATGTCATCCACAAACATCATAGTCCACGGGGACTCCTGTCTGATCTCATCTGTCAATGTGTCCATCACCACTGCAAATAAGAAAGGGCTCAGAACTGAGCCTTGATGTAATCCTGCCTACACCTTGAATGCATCCATCACTCCTACTGCAGACCTCACCATTGTCACACTGCCATCTTACATATCCTGTACCACTCTTACATACTACTCTGCCACTCCCAACTTCCTCATACCATCTCACAACTCATCTCTAGGCACCCTGTCATATGCTTTCTCTAAGTCCACAAAGACACAATGCAACTCCTTCTCTATACTTCTCCATCAAAACCCTCACAGCAAACATCACATCTGTAGTGCTCTTTCCTGGCATGAAACCATACTGTTACTCACTAATCATCACCTCCCTTCTTAACCTCACTTCCACTAGTCTTTCTCATAACTTCATGCTGTGGCTGATCAATTTTATCCTTCTGTAGTTACTACAGCAATGTACATCACCCTTATTTTTAAAAATCAGTACCAATACACTTCTTCTCCACTCCTCAGGTATCCTCTCACTTTCCAAGATTCCATTAAATAACCTGGTTAAAAACCCCACTGCCATCTCTCTAAAATACTTCCATGCTTCCACAGGTATGTCATCTGGACCAACAGCCTTTCTATTCTTCATCATCTTCATAGCTGTCCTTGCTTCCTCCTTACTAATCCATTGCACTTTGTGGTTTATTATCCCCACATCATCTAACCTTCTCTCTTTCCCTCATTCTCTTCATTCATCAGTCCCTCAAAGGACTTATTCCATCTGCTCAACCCACTCTTCTCGCTTGTGAGTACATTTTCCTCATTATCCTTTATCATCCTAAACTGCTACACATCTTTCCCAGCTTGGTCTCTCTGTCTAGCCAATCGGTACAGGTCCTTTTCTCCCTCCTTAGTGTCCAACCTTTCACACAACTCTCCATACGCCTTATCCTTAGCGTTCACCACCTCTCTCTTCACCATATGTCTCGTCTCCTTGTACTCCTGTCTACTTTCTTCATCCATCTCACAATCCCACTTCTTCTTTGCCAACCTCTTCCTCTGTATACTCTTCTTACTTCCACATTCCACCACCAGGTCTCCTTGTCCTCCTTCCTCTGTCCAGATGTCACACCAAGTACCTTTCTAGCTGTCTCCCTTACCACCTCTGTGTGGTTGCCCAGCTATCTGGTAGCTCTTCACTGCCACCCAGTGCCTGTCTTAACTCTTCCCATTTGATCTTTGGCACTGCCCACACTCTCTTTCTCTTCTTTTTGATCACCAACATCATCCTACAGACCACCATCCTGTGCTGCATAACTACACTTTCCCCTGCCACCACTTTACAGTCTCTGATCTCCTTCAGACTGGCCCTCCTACATAGGATATAATCCACCTGTATGCATCTTCCTCTACTCTTGTATGTCACCCTATGCTCCTCCCTCTTCTTAAAATATGTATTCACCACAGCCATGTCCATCCTTTTCACAAAATCCACTACCATCTGCCCTTCTCCATTCCTCTCCTTAATACCATACCTACCCATCACCTCCTCATTCCCTCTGTTCCCTTCACCAACATGCCCATTAAAATCTGCTGCAGTCATCACTTTCTCACCCTTAGGTACACTCTTCACCTCTTCATCTAACTCGCTCCAAATTTATTCTTTCTCATCCATTGCACACCCAACTTGTGGAGCATATGCACTAACAACAATCATCATCACATCATCACTTTCCAGCTTCATAAACATCACTCTATCCGACACTCTTTTCACCTCCAAAACACTCTTGGCATACTGTTCCTTCAGGATAACCCCTACCTCAGTTCTTCTCCCATCCATACCACGGTAGAACAATTTGCACCCACCTCCAATACACCTGGCCTTACTCCCCTTCTTTCTGGTCTCTCGCATGATCAATATGTCAACCTTCCTTCCTTCTCTCCAACATGTCAGCTAGCTCTCTCCCTTTACCAGTCATATTGCCAACATTCAAAGTTCCTACCCTCACTTCCACAGTCCTAACTTTCCTCCTCTCCTCCTGCCTCCAGGCATACCTCCCACCTGTACTTCTCCTTCTCCTTCGGCCAACAGTAGCCCAGTTTCCACTAGCACCCTGTTGGCTAACAGTACTGGAGGCAGTCATTGTTAACCTGGGCCTCGAGCCGATCTGGTATGGAAATCTGTATTGTTGTCCGCATATTTGATTTGGCAAAAAGTTTACACTGGATGCCCTTCTTGAGGTAACCCTCCCCATTTATCTAGGCTCGGGACTGGTATGAAGAAATACACTGGCTTGTGCATCACTCAATCTCCCAGTGGCTGGGTTGCCTAAAAAGACTATGAGTGGGATTTATAAATGTTGCACAGTGTGGAAAGACATTGCACTATAAAATGCACCAAGAAAGCAAAAATGTGATCCAGAAACAGCAGAACACCAGGTCAGTATTAAAGATACACTATTGTATGCCAAGGCAGCATATGAATAATATTTGTAGTGCAATTTTTGCACATCCAAAGCAAGTACTAAGGCTGTCATCTAGCATGACATCAGTACAGTGACTGTCCTGTACTAGCAGGCTATATGGTCCCAAAAAAAGGACTTAAGCAGTATCAGTAAGGTATGAGTCTTACTAGCAACACAAAGACCATCAACTGGAAAACACATTATGTAAGACCTGCACCTACACATATCAAACCTACGTCCGCTAATCATTTCAGACCCACCTCAATACTTCCTACTCTTGGCAAAATCTGTGAAAAACGTGTCTACACTAAACTTACCACCTACTAGTAAAAATGCCACCTGCTCTCAAACAAACAACGCAGCTTGTGGGCAGGGATGAGTACCTAGGCAGCTCTCTGGATCCTAACATATGTGATACAAATCAGCATGAATAAAGGATGTTGTAATGCTGCCATCTTCCTTGATCTAACTAAATCCTTTGAAATGGCTGACCACTCAATATTATTTATGCATCTTTTAGATATGGGTTTTAGTCTAGGAACCACTTTTTTTGTACAATGATTTTCTGTCTAGGTGGTCTTTTCACATAAAGACTGGCTCTTCTTTCTCGGGAACTGCATACATTCTTTCAGATATCCCATGGGGGCTCAATTCTTGCCCCATTACTATTTTCCAGTTTTATAAACCTGCCCATGCTTCAACTCTGTAGGCCCAGTTCTTCATCCCATATCATACAAAGATAACCTTCTCAACTTAAACAAGTACTTCTAAAACCTCTAAAAAAACTCTTCTCAGCCCTAGGAAAGCTATGTGTGTGCTGTTTGGTACTAACAATAGACTCTCTAAAGCTCCTAGTTCTCTTAATAACTTTGACATTCACAACACTCTCCTCTCGTTGAAACCACCACCTCTTTTAGAATGTCTTGGTATTTGACTTGCCCAGTCCCTAAACTTTAAGAAAACACATTGAAAAATTAACATCTAGAATTATCTAACTTTTATTCAGGCCAAGAATATTTTGCATATGCTTTCAGTGGCTGCTATATATCTTACTGGCAAAGGTATCTTACTTGCACTAATGAAATATGGACTGTCTCAGCTCACCACCTCATAGCCTGTCTCAGCTCAAGACCACCTCACAGACTGTCTCAGTTCAACACCACCTCAAAGACTGTCTCAGTTCAACACCACCTCATGGGCTGTCTGAGTTCACCATCACTTCATGGACTGCTTCACTTCAGTACCACTTCATGGACTGTCTCACTTCACCACCACCTCATGGACTGTTTCAGTTCAGTACCAGCTCATGGACTGTTTCAGTTCAATACCATCTCATGGACTGTCTCAGCTCAGTACCACCTCATGGACTGTGTCAGTTCACCACCAGCTCATGGACTGTCTCAGTTCAGTACCATCTCATGGACTGTCTCAGTTCAGTACCACCTCATGGACTGCATCAGTTAAGTACCACCTCACTGACAGTTTCAGTTCAATACCAGCTCATGGACTGTCTCAGTTCAGTACCACCCCATGGACTGTCTCAGTTCACCACCAGCTCATGGACTGTTTCAGTTCACCACCACCTGTGGACTGTCTCAGTTCTGTACCACCTCACGGACTGTCTCAGTTCACTACCTCATGGACTATCTCACTTCAAAACCACCTCATGGACTGTCTCAGTTCATTACCACCTCATGAACTGTCTCAGTTCAACATCACGTCATGGGCTGTCTCAGTTCATTACCACCTCATGAACTGTCTCAGTTCAACATCACGTCATGGACTGTCTCAGTTCACCGCCTCATGGACTGTCTCAGTTGAGTTCCACCTCATGAACTGTCTCAATTCACCATCATCTCATGGACTGTCTCAGTTCAGTACCAGCTAATGGACTGTCTTCATTCAGTACCACCTCATGAACTGTCTCAGTAAACCATCACCTCATGGACTGTCTCATTCAGTACCATCTCATGGACTGTCTGAGTTCAGTACCATCTCATGGACTGTCTTCATTCAGTACCACCTCATGAACTGTCTCAGTTGATCATCACCTCATGAACTGTCTCATTCAGTACCATCTCATGGACTATCTCAGTTCAGTACCACCTCATGGACTGTCTTGTTTCAGTGCCACCTTATGCACTGTCTCAGTTCACCACCTCATGGGCTGTCTCAGTTCAGTCCCACCTCATGAACTGTCTCAGTGCACCACCACTGCTGCAAGCAAAAACACAAAACTTTTGCAGACCTTGGCAAAGGCCTAGTACAAGCTACAGCCAACCGTTCTCCTGGGACCCCTACTTTTCAAGCTTCTTCAACAAGACAGCCCCATCTCCCCTTTCAATTAAACTCATCCCATCCACACCTACCCACAATGTCAGAAGCCTATCTTCTGGCACCCTAGTACTTCTAATCCCAAGTATAAAATGACATTTGCTCTAAAACTATGTCACTCTCCCCCTCACTACCTTACTGATAACACAAATCACTCCAGGTTCAGAGATGAATTCAAGAAGTATCTAGTTGAACGATATAAATATAAATGTCATTCAAGAGACATTACATAGTCAATAAACGTGTCAACTGATGTCATCTCTCTCATGTTGCACCCTTACATCCCATTCTCCACTGTAATCTTAAATAATATGCCTTGTCAAATATGTACATACCTGTCTGTTTCTTGGGAGCAATGCTGCTTTCTGCTCTTAGGATCACCCTTTTTTCTTTATTTTATCCTGTGTCAACCATTTGGAACTTGCAGGCATTGCCTTTCCTAATAAATACCTCCTAAATTAGTTCCTTGTATATAGTATTACAATGTTTATGTAGTGTTACATGCATATTATTTGTATCATTTAAGTAACTATGATGTATTTCTTGAATCACTGAGCTACTGCTTGAATGCAACCTGGATTGAGCCTGCAGTTGGCCATTTTCTAATCAACACTGTACGCCAGTAACCAAAATGTAAATAAAATAAATTAAAAATAAAATAAAAATGAGCACCTCAGCGGCCACTATTAAAACACAACCACACAAATGTAAGTAAAAATAAATAAGAATATGCTCATCAGCAGTCATTATTAAAACATACCTAAGCAGTCTGCATAACATACCACAGGACACAGTGTTCCACCCAAAATAATAGCTGTACTGCACAATTAGAGACATGCATGTGCATACACAGCTGTATACATAAGCATCGCAGCTGACACTGGTAAGGCAGATGCTCACATTATGTAAGAGCAGTTTCATACATTACTGCCACTGGGACAGAACACAGCAACCTGTGGCTGATCCTTTCCATAAGCATGGCTGAACCTGCCATAAGAAAGGCAAACAAGGCTGTGTACTAAAACGAGGCAGTGATGCCAAGAACAAAAACCATAAATGGTGCTAAATATGGAAAAAATGAGTAATGATCTACATGAGTTTCAAAGTTTCACAGCCGAAACATGTGCGATAGTGATTCCATTTACAATGTTGTGGTGTGCAACATGTTTTTTGTTACATTTGTTGTTAACTTTTTGTTGATAGCTTTCTGAATGTAACCCAGGCTGAGCCCTGGTCAGTGCTCTATCCTAGTAACTAAAATCTAAATAAAATAAGAAAAAATAAATAAATCCTTCATATAGCTTCCAACAGTACCATTATAGTATACACACACATGTATGCATGCAAGTGCACACACTCATACACATGCAAAGAGATATGCACGTGGCATGCATACACACACACACAAACACATGCTCATGCTTGCACAGGCATGAACACTCATACTCATACTTGCTTACATACACAGACAAAAATAAACACACAAACACACACACACACACACACAGACACACTCGTGCATACAAATGCATGCACGCACGCACACACACACACACACACACACACACACACACACACACACACACACACACACACACACACACACACACACACACACACACGCATGCATGCACGCACAAGCACATACATGCACACACACACTCGCTCGCGCGTGCAAGCAAACACACACGCACACACACACACACGCATGCACACACTCACACGTGCACACACACACACCCCACATGAGCACACACACACAGCACATGCATGCACGCACACACACGTGCACGCACACACACACACATGCACGCAAACACACATGCACACACACACACACACACGCACACAAACATGCATGCACGCACGCACACAAACCCACACGAGCACGCACGTGCACAGACACACACACGTACACACACACACACACACACACACACACGAGCACACACATGCGCGCACACACACACACACACACACACACACACACACACACACACACACACACACACACACACAGATGCAAATGTATACATATGGACCATCATAACCATATATGGTTGACTGTCTGCACAAGCTGCTATATTCAGTTTTGTAGTGAATAAAACATTTTTTTTTCTTGTGTTCCTCACTTTATAATTGCTGCTGAGAATAGAGAATTTCAGGGTGTATGCCCTTATGACACTTTATACAGAATATCCTTGAGGTTCTAGTGCTTGTTGAAATTAAAGATGTTCTTGGCATCCTTTAGATATGTATTTTGCCAAGCATCCAGAACACATTCTTATGCAGATTCCGCAGGCTAGTATGTTGTAGGCTTCTTTTATGGTGCAGTCCATGCCTCCTGGTCCTCCCACATACAATGTCTCACACTGGGTTTTCAAAGGAAAGACTGACACTAATGCATTTAGTGGAATTTTATGATCAGGTTACTTCATGACTGCTGCTCTGGTATTTTGACCAAAGCTTTTGACATTTTACCACATAAAGTTATGTTTCACATTTTTGCTAGATAAAATTTTAATCCATATATTATTAAATAGATTTATGAGCGTCTTTCTGATAAGAGACAGAATGTTATCAAAATGGGTGAAAATTCTACATTGCTGAATATAAATCCAGACGTTGCTCTGGGATCAGTCTTAGAACCATTAATTTTTAATACTGTCTTTTCAACTATTCCTGTTATAAGAGAAGGATGGATGAGTAAATATGCTAATGATTGCAAATTAGGGTTTATCATATTATGCAATAATAATTATACTGAAATTAAAAATTATATGTATACATAGCGCAAAAACTCTTTCAATTCTTGAACCTTAGACATGCCATGACAATACTGCAACCCCTTCATAAAAACCCAAATTTAAAAATAAACACTAAGATGCTGGACTTAGTCCCTTTTCCCAGACTAAAAGATAAAACAATCCAAGATATCTATCCCTACCTTAACTGTTCAATACAAGAAATGAGGACCAACTTAAACCTCCCTAAATCACACATAATAATCCTAAGACAAATCAAAGAACTGTGTTCCAGTTATCTCCAAAATATTACTATGACCAATAGTGACATAGAAACTTGTAGCAGGCTTTGGAAAACTATTATCACAACAAAGAAAACTATGACCAATTCATATAAAATGATAAATGAAATCAAATACCAGAAGGACCTCCTCTTCTCTAACTACTGGAGAAAAATTAAACCATCCATAGATGATCAGCAAATAAGCCAGGCAATCAATCTAACACTGAAGATTCTACCCCTCAAAAAGTTAGCATACACTCAGCTCATGATCAATAATAATGCTTATTTTACACCTACAATCCTACACAAATTTAACACATCAAAATCACCTTTCTGCCCACACTGTAAGGACCAGATAGCTGACTTAATCCATGTATTTTGGAGCTGTAAATGTGTCTATAAACTCTGGAACTCTCTCAAGGTACAATTACAAAAACGGGTTATCAAACATCAACATTAACTTGGGAATTCACTCTGTTACACATTCTCCCACCCAACATCCCAAGAAAACAAGCAAATACACTTTTAACAATTTTCCTACTAATGAAACTGTATATAGCTTTTAAATGGCTAGATACAATAAATATCTCTTGGGAGGGTTTTAAACAAGTAGCTATACAACACCTTTTAGCTCATAAAATAGTAATAGATAAAAGAAACAAAAACATGAAATCCAGAGAAATTTGGGAACAAACCTTTAACATCATATTAGCATAATTCATCACACAGCAACTTAGAAATACACTATAATGGAACCAAAGAACACATACAAGTTCAGATATTAAATAATAACTTGGATATTACGAATGTATATACTGTCTATATAACTGTGGAATTAACAATGAAAGCATCTATGTACATAATGTAAATAGATATGTTGTATGACCTATATCCTGTGGTATTTGACATCAATGTATAACATACGTATATGTGTGTATGTGTATGTATGTATATATGTGTGTATGTATGTATCTATGTATATATATATTTATAGATATATGTGTGTATGTATGTATGTGTATATATATATATATATATATATATATATATATATATATATATATGCACACGGTCATGTTGTAAGATGGTTTTTATTTGTGACATTTATTTATGTAAAAATAAAAATAAAAATTATTGAAAAAAAAAAAATTATATGTATACTTTTTATAACTAGACTAAGGATTTTGGATTTACTTTTAGCACCAGCAAATACAATATCATGTATTTTGATAGAAATAACATAACTCATCCAATTATATTACAAAATGACATGTTAAATATAGTCAAGGAATACAAATACCGGGGAATCTCAATAACGTTAAATTGGCCTAAAGTTTCTAAATATGCTTCTCTTGTTGCTTAAAAGGCTATTAGGCAGTTAGGTTTACTGTTCAAAAATATCTTAATGTATGATGATTATTTGGTGAATTTATATAGAGTTTATATTTGACCAATACTGGAGTATAATAATACTCGCCCAATACTGGAGTATAATAAACCTGACAAATACTGGAGTATAATAATATTCGACCAATGCTGGAGTATAATAATACTCGACCAATATTGGAGTATAATAATACTTGACCAGTACTGGAGTATAATAATGCTTTTTGCATATAGTATAAAGGACAGCTTGAGAAACTTGAAAGAGTTCAAAGAAAATTAAGTAAGAGCATCCCTTCAGTCAGAGATTGTGACTTTGGTGAAAGGTGTAGAAGGCTAAATCTGTATACAATCCATTATAGATATGCTAGAATTGAATTAATTTTAGGATATAAAGTATTTAATTATGAAGTTTTACAGGTTATGGTAAACTGAGAAATCAGAAATAACACTAGGACTCATAAACACAATCTTTATATGCTCGTGACCAAGGCCTGGCTGCCTCCTATTCATTCTCAATGCACCGCACAACTGTTTGGTGTACTGAGCATGCTCCATATGTAGTACATTTCGTAGAGTGGCTCACTGTTCATGTACTGGCTAGTATATATCAAATGATACAGTATCAGCCTTGTATAGTATACTGCGTGGGCCATGTCTGGAAACAAAGAGGATCATAGTTCTGTATAAAATAAATATTTGTCAATCTTTTAAGAAAAGTATATATTTTTTTAATTAACATTTCAGATACAAATATTCTATTCTCATTGTGGTTAAGAGCACTGTTTAGGCCATTTTGGTGCTATGTGTCTCCTCATATTTTATGTAAAATATAATAAGTATATGTAAAATCATTTTAAAGATGCATCCATTTATAAACAGAGAATAAAAATAGTCCTAAAAAGTTACAGGATAAAGTTATATTGAAAAGTTAGTAGAAAAGGGTTAAAACAATGATGAATGATTGCTGAGTACAACAGTTTTGGAATGGTTCATAAGTTATCCATGGTATGTAAAAAGAACACAAGACCACTATGAGGATATAATTTCCAGTTTGTTTATTTGCAGCAAATGATGCTTTATTACTGTAAAATAATTACCAGATATTGGGCTGACATTTATGTACTGTTTGCATTATCCCCAGAAGAATATAAACAACGCTTTCATTGGTATGAACAGGAAGGTGCTAGAACCCAGTACCAAAAATGTGCGTCCTGCAACTTAACTACTTTGTCTCTCAGAACACTTTTGTTTTATGTCTTGCACTGTAGTCCTCATTTTTGAATTGATATAACTTTTATATCAGTATAAAAAAGAAGGAAGAGCAAAATGGCTAAAGGCCTAGTTAGATAACATCTCCCAACTGTAATTCTACGACTCATAAGTACGAGCCCCAGAAATATGAAAAAAGTGCAAAATTACAGGAGAGCAGTGAATTTCATACCTTGCAGTACTCCTTTAAAGTATTTTTGCAAGGGGGGCAACTCTCCTGTACCCTCTGAATGTATATGAATCAACTACAAGATTGTCATACCTCAGATAAAAGGGTAAATGCCAGCACACAGAAATCTTGGACTTACTCTCTGTAAGTCTGCACTTTGCTCTTTCATTCATACTATTGTGGAACTTGAAGAAATGACTCTTGCAATATGAAATGGTTGCATTAGAGGAGAAGTGACAGTTAGTATATCCAAAATCACTACTTAATTGAAAATTCACATTTCTGAATAGCTTTCCACAATAACCATATCTATGTATTTCAGCTTCTTCTTCTTTTGGCTGTTCCCATTAGGAGTCACCATGGAGGATCATCTGTTTCCATTTCTTCCTGTCCTCTGCATCTTGCTCTGTCACACCAGCCACCTGCATGTCCTCTCTCACCACATCTATAAACCTTATCTTAGGCCTTCCTATTTTCCTTTTACCTGACAGCAATATACCCAGCATCCCTCCTCAGCACATGTCCAAACTAACGCAATCATAGGACCATATGATCATAGGAGGTTACTAGGCTATTGGCCCTGAGGCCCTTATAAGCCTACCCAAGAGTTTAGCCCATATTTGGACAAATCAGCACTTAATACCCCTGTCCAGCAGGGACACGGGTGGAATCCCAGGGGTATATTTTCTGTTTCCCATCCAGTTATCCAGGCTGCACTTAAAAATGGGTAAAGAGGTACTCTGCTTGATGTGGAGAGGGAGTCTATTCCATAGATGGGGGAGTCTCTGGAACACAAATCTGTCCCACCATCAAGACTTGTTGGTGTCACACACCAGGTTGAAGCTGCGCATGCAGGTCACTCAAGTGGAACTTGAATTGCGGATATGCAGTAGTCCCATCAATGTGCGGTCTGTGATCACCTTGTATGCCAGACAGAGGTCACCTCTGAGGAATCTGTATGAAACTGAGTAGAGGGATAGGGCTTTTAGCCTATCTGTACATGGTAGATGCTTGAGGCCCTGGATTCTCCTGGTGAGGAACCTCTGTGGTCTCTCCAGCTGTTGCATGTGCTTAGCAAGGTGCATGCCAAAAGGGGCATTGTATTCAATAATGGGCCTTATATAGAAGAATACAGGGATGTTATGACCTCCTTGTCCCTGGATGAGATACCCTTACTTATGAGGTGAGCCATGTAGAAAGCTTTCCATACAACAGAACATGGTGGTTAAAAGTCAGGTTGCTATCAACCTGGGTGTCCAAATCCCTCATGACTGATTGCACTCGTAGGACATTGTTATTAATGTGATAATTTGTGTGGACATCATCTCCCCAAAGGGGGTGATGATGCTTTCCATGGTATTCAGCTTGAGGCCATGTTTCTAACATCAGTCATTTGTCTGAGTGAGACCCTCTTGGAGGATGTCCACATTACTAGGGGAATTGATGACAGCACCCAGCTTACATTAATATGCAAACGTGGTCAGCCATAGCCCACTGGTTTTGACCTGCACCTCAGAAAAGTAAATCCCAAATAACAGAGGCTCCAAGACCAAACCATGGGTTATACCACTTTTTATGGGTCTACTGCTTGAGGTGACTTCTCCTATTTTGACTGCTTGTGCTCTATCCATGAGCCAGTTTTCTACCCATATGGTAACATATGGATTGATGCCTAGTTGAGAGAGTTTATCTATTATGCCTGAGTGGGGAATAGTGTCAAAGGCTTTGGCCAGGTCAAGGTAGGCAGTGTGCACTTTCTTCCCCTCGTCCATGGCTTTGGTGATGTTTCAAAGAAGTCAACCAAATTTAGCAGAAATGACCTCCCCTTGACAAAGCCAAATGGTGTGGGAGCAAGTGTTTGGACGTTGCCAATGTCCTTTTTAATGAGGTCCATGATCTGTTCCATGGCCTTGCAGATCAGGCTAGTTAGGCTGATGGGTCTATAATTTCCCAGATTGGTGGATGCTCCACCTTTGTGTAAAGGGATGACAGTGGCTGTCCTCCACTCAGCTGGGATGAAGCCAGTACTCGGGCTTTGGTTGAACAGAGTGCTAATGGTGCTGCAAGTTCCTCCCTGAGTTCACTTAGGATGCAGCCTGTGATGTTATTGGGTCCCATGGAGGCTGTATTTTTGCCTTTGAGAGAGCAGTGATGACCTGTTCCCTAGATATAAGGGGAAGGGGGCAGGTACTGGGGATGTCCTGATTTACTGATGGGAGACAGAGGGGTAAAGTTTTCACTGAATCTGTCAGCCAGCAAGTTTGCTATATCTACAGCATTTGTATATGTGATGTCCTTGACCACCAGTTCTGAACAGATCTGGGTGCTTCTTTTGAGGTTGTGGACATATGTGAAGAAGGCCTTATGATTGTCTCTAGTAGATGTCCCCAATTTGGACTCGAAGTTTGCTTTGGAGGATTTCACTAGTGCTCTTATTTGCTTGTTCAGGCTAAGGAGATATTGCTTCCAATTGGGAACCTGCTCCTTCTTTGTCTTGGACAGCAATTTTTTTCTTTTTTTTATACAGTTTATTTATTGCAGATGTCCACCAGACAGGTTTACTCTTCCTTGTGGAGGATGATTTAGTCCTATCAGGTATTCCTGATTCCATGCATCTATATAAATGCATGTGTAGTGCTTTGGTGTAGTTTTGGATATTGGTGCCAGTTCCTACAGAGGGGAGGGGGCTGTTAATCTGTTTATACCATCCCTCAGGAGGCTGAAATCAGCTTTGGAGAAGTTTTTATGTCTGATCCTACCTAGAGGGTGGTTGATGGTGACTTTGAAAGTGATTCCTTTGTGGTTGGATCTTACCAGGGAGGATGATACTATAGGGATGCTGCAGTAGTTACTCATGTTAGTTAATACCAAGTCCAAGATATTATCACCTCTTGTGAGGGTATCAACTAGCTGTTCCAAGGCATTTGCATTGACAAAATCAAGGAATCTCTGGGCATTTGTGTTCTGGCATCAGTAGTTCTTCCAATATATATTTGGGAAGTTAAAGTCACCCAGGATCAGAGTAAAGGGTTGAATCTTGACAGATTTGAACAGGTCCAAATAGACGGATTGGGCATCTTGAGTCAGATTTGGGGGCTGGTAGCTAGTTATGATTTGAATAGGGGTCTTGTCAATGGTTGACTGCACCTGGAGTGTCTCCTGTGCATCATAGTGTTTGACCAGCCTGGAGATGTGTATGTCTTTAATGTATATTGAAACTCCACCTCCTTTGGCTTTACTGCCCACACTTTGGGGTCTGACTGCATGATAGGATGAGTAACCAGGTAAGGCCAAGGTGCTCTCCACAGCTTTGAACCAGGTTTCTGTGACTGCACAGATGTCAGCATTTTCCAGGGTAAGGAATGCTTGCAGTGAGTGCAGTTTCATGTTTAGACCCCTAGCATTTAGCAGCATGACCTTTAATTTGTGTTTTGTTGAAATTTTTATGTTGGTAGTTTTAACCTTTTCACTTTTCCTAAAAAAGACACTATAGGGGAGGCAAGAACCTTTGCCAGAAGCCTGAAGCCCAGGTAAGACAGGTGCAGGCCATCTCTGGTAAACAATTTGATCTGTCGAGCATATCATCCCAGGTTGTCAGGTACTGGATCCCCCTGGAATGACACCAGAACCTAAGACAATTGTTAAAGTCAATCATTTTCTGTTTGTATTGAAGCAGCATTTTGGGTGATGGCAGAATGCTGCTTAAGTTTAGGGACATACCTACCTGGGACAGTTAATCAGTGAACTCAATCATGTCTTTCTTCATATAGTCCAGAGAGATATGTCTCAAGTCATTCATGCCAATATGGACTATGACAGCATCATAACAGTACCTGTTGTTGAGAGACTTGAGTGTGTATGTGATATGGTGGATTCTAGCACCTGACAGACAACTAACTGTGACTTCCTCCTTATACAGTCTGGTGAGAGGCACATCTGTGGTTTCAAAATGGAGTCTCCTATGATTAATATGTTGGGTTTACAGTGAAGCCTTACTGGCAGTGAGGCACAGGTGTGTGGACTATCTCACCTCTCTGGCTTTGTCTCCAAACTGTCCAACCTGAGCTGACCCTCTAATACACTGATTCCTAATCCTGTCCATCCTCATCACATCCAATGCAAATCTTAACATCTTTAACTCTGCCACCTCTAGCTCTGACTCCTGCCTTTTTGTCAGTGACACTGTCTCCAAACCATACAACATAGCTGGTCTCACTACCCTCTTGTAGACCTTCACTTTCACTCTAACTGGTACCCGTCTGTCACAAATCACTCTTGACACTCTTCTCCACCCACTCCACCCTGCCTGTACTCTCTTCTTCATCTCTGTGCCACACTCACCATTACCCTGAACTGCTGATCCCAAGTACTTAACTCATCCACCTTCGCCACCTCAACTCCCTGCATCCTCACCATTCCTCTATCCTACCACTCATTCACACACATATATTCTGTCTTAGTCCTGATGACCTTCATTCCTCTCCTCTTTAGACCATATCTCCACCTCTCCAGGGTCTCCTCAACCTGGTCCCTACTCTCACTACAGATCACAATTTCATCCGCAAACATTATAGTCCACGGGGACTCCTGTCTGATCTCATCTGTCAACCTGCACATCACCATTGCAAATAAGAAAGGGCTCAGAGCTGATCCTTGATGTAATCCCACCTCCACCTTAAACGCATCCATCACTCCTACCTCAGACCTCACCACTGTCACACTACCCTCGTACATATTCTGTACCACTCTTACATATTTCTCTGCCACTCCCGACTTTCTTATACAATACCTAAACTCCTCTCTAGGCACCCTGTTATATGCTTTCTATCAATCCACAAAGACACAATGTAATTCCTTCTGACCTTATCTATACTTGTCCAACAACACTCTCAGAGCAAACATCACATCCGTAGTGCTCTTTCCAGGCATGAAACCATACTGCTGCTCACTAATCATCACATCCCTTCTTAACCTAGCTTCCACTACTCTTTCCCATAACTTCATGCCGTGACTGATCAATTTTATCCCTCTGCAGTTATTACAGCTCTGCACATCACTGTTATTCTTAAAAATCGGTACCAAAATACTTCTTCTCCCGCCTCAAGCATCTGTTCCCTTCCCAAGATTTCATTAAACAATCTTGTTAAAAACTCCACTGCCATCTCTGCTAAACACCTCCATGCTTCCACAGGCATGCCATCTGGACCAACAGCCTTTCCATTCTTCACCCTCTTCATAGCTGTCCTTACTTCCTCCTTGGTAATCTATTGCACTTCCTAATTCATTATCCTCACATCATCCAGCCTTCTTTCTCTCTCATTCTCTTAATTCATCAGCCCCTCAAAGTACTCTTTCCATCTGCTCACAACACTCTCCTCGCTTGAAAGTACATTTTTCTCATTATCCTTTATCACCTTTACCTGCTGCACATCCTTCCAAGCTCGGTCCCTCTGTCTAGCCAATTGGTACAGGTCCTTTTCTCCCTCCTTAGTGCCCAACCTTTCATACAACTCTCCATATGCCTTATCCCTAGCCTTCGCCACCTCTCTCTGCACCATACTCTTCATCTCCTTATACTCCTGTATAATTTCTTCATCTCTCTAACAATCCCACTTCTTCTTCACCAACCTCTTTCTATGTATACTCTCCTGTACTTCTTCATTCCACCATCAGGTCTCCTTGTCCTCTTTCCTCTGTCCAGATGTCACATCAAGCACATTACTAGCTGTCTCCCTTAATAGCTATGCTGTAGTTAGCCTGCTATTCAGTAACTCTTCACTGCCACCCAGTGTCTGCCTTAACTCGTCCCTGAACTCCACTTCACAATCATCCTTTTTCAACTTCCACCATTTGATCCTTGGCACTGCCCTCACACTCCTCCTCTTCTTCTCGATCACCAACATCATCCTGCAGACCACCATCCTATGCTGCCTAACTACACTTTCCCCTGCCACCACTTTACAGTCTCCAATCTCCTTCTGATTGGCCCTTCTACATAGAATATAATAGGTTCATAGGTTGGTAGTAGGCTATTGGCCCTAGGGCCTATACAAGCCTAGCCATAACAATTCCCTGGATATTTCTTCCCACAATATTTACTTCCCTGGACCCTTGTCTAGCAGGGTGACTGATGTGATCCACGGGGTTAATTTCCTATCTCCCATCCAATCATTAAGGTTCCTTTTGAAGAGGGCCAAGGAGGTGCTCTGCTTGACATGTATGGGCAGTCTATTCCAGAGTATGGGGAGTCTCTGGGTCAGGAACCTATCCCTCCAGCATGTTTTGTTCATTGTGATGACAAGGTTTAGATCCCTGAGGTGTGTGGCTCTGAGGGATTGGGATTTCTTTAAGTGGAGCATGTCCAACAGCTCAGGTTTTTACATGGCCTTGTATGTTAAGCAGAGGTTGCCTCTGAGTAAACAATATGCCACAGAGTATAGCTGGAGTTTTTTTAGACGGTCAGCATAGGGCATCTGCTTTAGGCCTGTGATTCTATTAGTGAGGTATTTCTGCGGCCTTTCCAGCTGTTGCAGATGTCTTGTGAGGTACATACCAAACGGGGTGTTGTACTCTATAATGGGTCTAATGAGGGATGAGTACAGTGGGACAATGACCTCCTTTTTTCTGGATGAAAAGCCCTTAGTGATGAGGTTTGCCACATAGAAGGATTTTCTGACTGTTGTGGTGATGTGGTTATCAAAGGTGAGACCGCTGTCCACCTGTGTCCCTAAGTCTCTCATCACACTTTCGGTGTTTAATGTACTGTCACCTATGTGGTAATTCATGGGTACATGTTTTTTCCCAAAGAGGATATCTATACATTTCTTGGCTTGAGCCCATGGCTCTGGCACCAAGCATCTGTTTCTGAAAGACCCTTTTGTAGAATATCCACATAATTTGGGGATTCAATAATGGCTCCCAGTTTGCAGTCATCTGCAAACTTTCTTAGCCAGAGTCCCTTAGTGTCGGCCTGTACTTCGGAGAAGTAGATTCCAAACAAGAGTGGTCCCAGGACTGAACCCTGAGGTACTGCACATGTCACTTGTCTAGAGCTGGATTTGGAGTCGACTACTTTTACAGTCTGGGTTCTGTCTGTAAGCCAGTTGGCAACCCATTGAGTGATGTAGGGATTTATGCCCAGCTCAGTAAGTTTATCTATGATTCCAGAGTGGGGGATGGTGTCGAAGGCCTTGGCAAGTTCCAGATAGGATGTGTGGACCACTGTACTTCGCCCACAGCTCTGGAGACTGATTCAAAGAAGTCAATCAGATTCAGGAGACAAAATTGGCCCTTCATGAACCCAAACTGGGTGGGGTCCAGTGTTTGAAGGCTGACAATGTCTTTGTTTATAAGTTCCATGATAATGCGTTCCATGTCCTTGCAGATCCGACTCATCAGACTAATGGGATGGTAGTTCCCGGGATCCAAGGTGGATCCCCCCGTGTGGAGTGGGATAACTGTAGCTGTGCGCAACTCAGTGGGCACAAAGCCTGAGGTGAGGCTATGATTAAACATGACACTTAGTTGAGGTGCCAGTTCATTTTGTAGTTCATGTAGTACACAGCCCAGGATGTCATCTGGTTCCCATGGATGCTGTATTCTTAGCTTTGGAGAGTACGGTTTCTACCTGTGTGGCCATGATTACCGGAATTTGGCAATCGTTTGGTATTGAGATGGGCCCTTTAGGGGGTGAGAGGGGGTGAAGTTGGCACTAAATCGATCTGCCAGGATATTGGCAATATCCTTGGGATCAGTATATTTAATGCCATTCTGTTGTAGCTCAGAGCAGATCTGAGCATTGCCATTTAGATTCTTGACATAACTATAGAATGCCTTGTGGTTGTCTTTGGAACCTCTGGCAATTTTATTTTCATAACTAGCTTTGGAGGATTTTATGAGGGATCTTAGCTTCTTACTGAGGCTGGTAAGGGAGTTTCTCCATCCCGGGATTTTCCCCTTTTCTGCAACAGTTTCTTCTTTCTGTTGTATAGTTTGTTTATGGCAGGGGACCACCAGATTGGCTTCCTTTTTTTGGAGGAGAACATCTTGGTTCTATTTGGGATGGCACGATTCATGCATGAGTGGATGTGCTTGTACAGTGCCATAGTGTAGGATTCAGCAGTCGAACTTTCAGCTCCCATCTGCATGGGTGGCATGAAGTTTGTCATTTCTGACTTGAATAGCATGGAGTTGGCTTTGGAGAAGTTTTTTACGGAGGTTTCCTTACTGGGGGGTGGGGGTGGGATGTGGCTGTCAAGGGTGATTAGCTTATGGTCAGAACTGACCAATGAGGAGGTGACCACTGGTGTGGAGAATCTATCTCCCATGTTGGTTATGACCAGGTCTAGGATATTGGAGCCCCTGTTGGGACACTGGATTAGTTGATCCAGGGCATTGGAATTTATGAATTCCAAGAACCGTTTGGAAAAGGTGTTGGTACCCGAGTAGTTTTCCCAGTTAATGGCAAGGTAGTTGAAATCACCCAGTATTAGGGTGTTTGGTTGTATCTTAATATTTTCCAGTATGTTTAGAAAGGTGTAGTGAGAATCTCGGGGCATGGTGGGGATTTGTAGCAAGCTACAATTTGGATTGCAGTCTTACCTAGTGTTAGTTGCACCTGGAGAATTTCAGATGCATTGTGTTGGGCAACTAGCCTGGACATGTGAATATCCTTGGTGAATATGGACACTCCTCCACCTTTAGTGTTTCGGTCTTGGTTTGGTGGCCGAAAAGTGTGGTAAAAGTTGTAGCCTGTTATTGCAGGGGTGCTCTCTGGATCCTTGGACCAGGTCTCAGTTACTGCACAGATATTGATGTTCTCCATTTTTAGGAGTCCCTCGAGAGAGTGCATTTTGAGGTTTAGACTTCTAGCATTGAGTAGCATTACCTTCAGATTTTGCATGCTTGTATCTGTTACGGTGGTGGTTTTGTCCTTTGAACTTTGCCTAAAAAAGACACTATAGGAGTGGCAAGAGCTTTAGTCAGTAACTTGAATCCCAGGGGCAACAGGTGCAGACCATCTCTGGCAAAGCATCATGGTTTGTCGATCATGTCATCCCAGGCAGACAGATACTGGATCCCCTTTGAATGACACCAGAAGCTTAGCCAATTGTTGAAGTCAATCATTTTGTCCTTATACTGTGGTATCTTTCTGGGCAAAGGCAGGATGCTACTCAGGGCTAGGGTCATACCTGCCTGGGCCACATGATCTGAGAGTTCTTCAATGTCTCTTTTCATGTAGTCCAGGGAGATATGTCTCAAGTCATTCACTCCAACATGGACAATGACAGAGTTGTATTTGTACTTGTTGTGGAGTGTCTTGACTGCATGCATTATGTGGTGGATCCTGGTACCCAACAGGCAGCTAACTGTAATGTTCTCCTTGTTCAGCCTGGTGAGTGGGACATCAGTGTGCCTGACTACAGAGTCACCCATGACTAAAGTGTTAGGTACGTTGTCTTGCCTTAGGGGCTGTTGTTGGGTGACACACTGGTGTTGTGAGCTATGTGTCAGTTTGGTTTTGACTGGTGTTTGTTTGCGTTTCAGCTTCAGAGGTCCTTATTGCTTGGGCAGGTTAATGTTAAGGGCCTCCGCATATGTGGGTTTAGTGTTGCTATGTGTGGGTGTTGATGCTGTGGGTTTTGAAGGGCTATGTATTGCCTTAGGTGTAGTGCAGGTGTTAACCTTCTCTTGACTGTCTAGCACAATCTTGGCTGGAGAGAGCTTTGCTCCCAGTTTGGAGCTTTCCTCCACTCTTGTACATCACCCTATCCTCCTTCCTCTTCTTAAAATATGTATTCACCACAACCATGTCCATCCTTTTTGCAAAATCCACTACCATTTGACTTTCTGCATTCCTCTCCTTAACACCATTCCTACCCATCACTTCCTCAACCCCTCTGCTCCCTTCATCAACATGCCCATTGAAATCCACTCCAATCACCACTCTCTCACCCTTGGGTACACTCACCACCACTTCATCCATCTCATTCCAAAATTTTTCTTTCTCATCAATTGCACACCCAACTTGCGGAGCATATGCACTAACAACTTTCATCATCAAACCATCAATTTCCAGCTTCATAAACATCACTCTATCTGACACTCTTTTCACCTCCAAAACACTCTTGGCAAACTGTTCCTTCAAATAACCCCTACCCCATTTCTCCTCCCATCCACACCATGATAGAACAATTTGAATCCACCTCCAATACACCTGGCCTTACTCCCCTTCCATCTGGTCTCTTGCATGCACAATATATCAACCTTCCTTCTGTCCATCATATCAGCTAGCTCTCTCCCTATAGCAGTCATATTGCCAACATTCAAAATTCCTACCCTCACTACCACACTAACCTTCCTCTTCTCTTTCTACCTTCAGGCATGCCTTCCCCCTCTTCTTCTCCTTCTCTTTCAGACAACAGTAGCCCAATTTCCACCAACACCCTGTTGGCTAACAGTACTGGTGGCTGTCATTGTTAACTTGGGCCTCGAACGATCCAGTATTGGAATCTGTATTGCTGTCTGCATATGTCATTTGGCAAAAGGTCTGCATCGAATGCCCTTCATGAAGTAACCCTCCCCATTTATCTGGGCTTGGGACCAGCACAAAGAAATGCACTGGCTTGTGCATACCCAGTGGCTGGGTTATATCTATGTATTTCATGTTTCTGGTTATAGACTCCTTTCTTGTAGAACTGAATGTGGTGGTAACATGAAGAAAGCATAGTATGATACCAAATCTTACATTGCTGGCTGTGTCACATGCCTGACTACATTCCATTGACATATATGCTTCACCTGTATCATTTTATTTATTTATGTATTTCATAATCATCAGGTAAATAAGTTATGTTCAGAGATAAATGAAAAGACAAAGCACAGACAAGATCCTTAGAATTATGACTGATCCAAATTGCATCTTTGTAAACTGCATATACTCAGTTGGGGCTTCACTCAAAAATAGCATGATCCCACATCATAGTTATAAGCAGGCTTATGAGTCTAGAGGAACATCCCACAGATATGGACCAATAATAATAAGTACTAAAAACCAACAAATGCCAGAGGGGGAGCAGTGATTACCACTGCTGGATCATACTGCATGATTTTTTAGTTCTGCTCTCACTACTCTGCCTTCTATGCAAAGTTGGCCTAACCATCCTGTGTTCTACGTGGGAAGGGTCTTTGGTCCTACAGATGTAACAGTGATTAATTGGTCAGTCTTCAAAACATCAGTAAGTATGTGTGCCTTGTATACCTCTCTGTATACTGATATACCACTCTTTCTCTCTCTCTCTCTGCAACATAAGCCATCTCATCCATTATGGCTACATCTTATCCAAAAAGCTCTGCTAAGCATGACTCCATTATTCCATCCATGTTTTGACATTGTACACTGCTTCTTAAACTAAATTTTGAAGCATATACTTGCATCTGTAAATATGTAAAGATGTTTTCTTAATTTCTTATGTGATCCTATTCATCCGAGCTGTGCCTGCAAATGGTCCATTGAGATCAGTACACTACCCTGGTAAACAAATATAAAGAAAAAAGAAAGAAGAATGACCATGTACAATCTGCAGTACACTGTTACCTTATCTGTGGCACAGAATGACCATGTGCAATCTGCAGTACACTGTTACCTTATCTGTGGCACAGAATGACCATGTACAATCTGCAGTACACTGTTACCTTATCTGGGGCACAGAATGACCATGTACAATCTGCAGTACACTGTTACCTTATCTGTGGCACAGAATGACCATGTACAATCTGCAGTACACTGTTACCTTATCTGTGGCACAGAATGACCATGTACAATCTGCAGTACACTGTTACCTTATCTGTGGCACAGAATGACCATGTACAATCTGCAGTACACTGTTACTTTATCTGGGACACAGAATGACAGTGTGCAATCTGCAGTACACTGTTACCTTATCTGTGGCACAGAATGACCATGTACAATCTGCAGTACACTGTTACCTTATCTGTGGCACAGAATGACCATGTACAATATGCAGTACACTGTTACTTTACTGGGACACAGAATGACAGTGTGCAATCTGCAGTACACTGTTACCTTATCTGTGGCACAGAATGACCATGTACAATCTGCAGTACACTGTTACTTTATCTGGGACACAGAATGACAGTGTGCAATCTGCAGTACACTGTTACCTTATCTGTGGCACAGAATGACCATGTACAATCTGCAGTACACTGTTACTTTATCTGGGACACAGAATGACAGTGTGCAATCTGCAGTACACTGTTACCTTATCTGTGGCACAGAATGACCATGTACAATCTGCAGTACACTGTTACTTTATCTGGGACACAGAATGACAGTGTGCAATCTGCAGTACACTGTTACCTTATCTGTGGCACAGAATGACAATGTACAATCTGCAGTACACTGTTACTTTATCTGGGACACAGAATGACAGTGCGCAATCTGCAGTACACTGTTACCTTATCTGGGACACAGAATGACCATGTGCAATCTGCAGTACACTGTTACCTTCTATGGGACACAGAATGACCATGTGCAATCTGCAGTACAGTGTTACTTTATCTAGGACACAGAATGACCGTGTGCAATCTGCAGTACACTGAGACCTTACCTAGGACACAGAATGACCGCGTGCAATCTGCAGTACACTGTTACCTTCTCTGGGAGACAGAATGACTGTTTGCAATCTGCAGTACACTGTTACCTTATCTGGGACATAGAATGACTGTGTGCAATCTGCAGTACACTGTTACCTTATCTAGGACACAGAACGACCATGTGTAATCTGCAGTACACTGTTAACTTCTCTGGGACACAGAATGACCGTGTGCAATCTTCAGTACACTGTTACCTTATCTAGGACACAGGATGACCATGTGCAATCTGCAGTTCACTATTACCTTATCTTGGACAAAGGATGACCGTGTGCAATCTGCAGTTCACTATTACTTTATATGGGACAAAGGATGACCGTGTGCAATCTGCAGTATACTGTTACCTTATCTGGGACACAAAATGACCATGTGAAATCTACAGTACACTGTAGCCTTATCTGGGACACAGAATGACCATGTGCAATCTGCAGTTCACTGTAGCCTTATCTGGAACACAGAATGACCATGTGCAATCTGCAGTACACTGTAGCCTTATCTGGGACACAGAATGACCATGTGAAATCTGCACTACACTGTTACCTTATCTGGGACACAGGATGACCGTGTGCAATCTGCAGTACACTGTTACCTTGTCTGGGACACGATGACCTTGTGCAATCTACAGTTCACTATTACCTTATCTGGGACAAAGGATGGCCGTGTGCAATCTGCAGTACACTGTTACCTTATCTGGGACACAGAATGACTGTGTGCAATCTGCAGTACCCTGTTACCTCATCTGGGACACAGAATGACCATGTGCAATCTGCAGTACACCATTACCCTATTTGGGACACAGAGTGACCATGTGCAATCTGCAGTACACTGTTACCTTCTCTAGGACACAGAATGACCATGTACAATCTGCAGTACACTGTTACTTTATCTGGGACACAGAATGACCATGTACAATCTGCAGTACACTGTTACCTTATCTGGGACACAGAATGACCATGTACAATCTGCAGTACACTGTTACCTTATCTGGGACACCATTTTCTACTTAAAGACCAGTTTGGGTTATACCTGTCCCACAACCATGAAATGGATGTGGAAATCAGAAGATGAATATGTGAATGAATAAAATAAACTCCACTCACTAGAAAATGGAACTCTGTTGGGTTGAAACTAACTTCCAGGTTCTTCTAACATATCACTTCTACATTTTTAGTACTGTCCTAGTAGTGTCAGCATTAACAGTCTACTATTTTGTTATTCCACACCAGCTTTTGATGCAGCAGTGAGAGCTACAGTAAAACAGTTTGTGTATGTGTGTGTGTGTGTGTGTGTGTGTGTGTGTGTGTGTGTGTGTGTGTGTGTGTGTGTGTGTGTGTGTGTGTATGTATGTGTGTATTTGCTCAAAAGTGTGTGGGAGGAGGAATGAGCCTACATATGTCTTTGTGAATGTGGTTTTTATGTCAGATACAAATTGAAATACCATGGATATGGGCATTTTATTTATTTATTCACATCTCAACCAGATTATAAATCTATCATTAGACAGCTCATTTGGAAGGCAGGAATGCCAGCACTTAAATGTGAAACTGGAACAACATTCTGCATCACTTAATGAAAGCATCTCTCAGAAATGAACAAAATAAAAGTACTTTCCTCTTCCAAAGCTGCCTATTACTCATTCTCTGTCCTTGTTTAATTCACATATAATTGACTAAAGTAGCAGAGCCATGAGAATAGTGTGGATGGGAAGTAAGAAAGCATTGAAAGTCAAATTGTAGCTTTTATATCTTGCACAACTGAAGGTGAATTTGCCAGGGGATCAGTGATACTTTATACACTTAGAGGAGCAAAGACAAAATCAAGCATGCAGTGCAAAAGCTACAGGGCATCTGTGATATACACCAGTAGAAGGATCATCCACAAATGGTAACAGGCAGCAGAATAAGCAACTAAATCCTTTTCCATTTTTGAAGAGTGATGTAGTGACAGAACGCTGCATTTTCTGTGGCTAAAAAGAAGTTGAATAGTTGATCAAAGAGTTACAAATTCTCCTGTCCCCCAACTTAATCCTTGGTTCTTCTGCTCAAGCTTTATGAAAAGCCTTCATGAAAAGAGTTTACAAGGTTGAATAAGAAATTGATCTTCCTTACAATGCTGGGCTGTATTTAATTATAGTATGTGGGGTTTGACTTTCACATGTTTATTTAATTAACAGGGCAATGGATAATGCATGGACCTACAAATACATTATTATATTAAACTTTGAATGATGGTGAGACGGTAACTTGTTGTGAATCGAAGGAAGTTGAATGACTGACTGAACTTGTAAGAAATGATATGTAGACACTTCTATCTTGTGGCCGCTAGCCTTCAACAATCTCTTCTATGTTAAGAAATTCTAAAGTTGATTAGGAAATTGATTTTTTTCATGGTTCTGGATGCTAGCTGGTTGTATTACAGAGCCTTAAAATTTTACATAAACTGCAGTCAACCTGTTTATCAAAAAGTGTTGAATCATGAAGACGGTCACTGCAGGCACTTGACCTGATCAGAGTACTGGCTCTATGGTATACAAGTGACATAAAAGTCACGTACATAACCTTGTGTGCTCAGCCTACCCCAAACAGAAGAATTGCTGTTCTCTGCTCCTCCCTCCAGAAAAAGACCTGATCAGAGTACAGGCTCTGTTGTATACAAGTGACAAAAAATCACCTGCATAACCTTGTGTGCTCAATGTATGTCTCTTGTATAAACTCCTTCATTTAAATTAAGTAGTTTAACTCCCAGTTTTTATTTTGTGGTTCTGGCTTGCACACTGCTCTCAGAAGCCTCACACTCTCTATCCCTCCCATTTTCTTTCTATTTTCCCCCCACTGTCCATATCAACTAAACTCTCTACCCCCCCCCCATTTAGATGCCATGAAAACACCAGCTCTTGGTGAAAAGACTGACTACACTTAGTTACTCATACAGTTAGCTACTGTTGTTCAGAGTTACTTCACATTAATAAAACTTTCTTACCTTTTTACCCAGTTTCCTTCCTTATCCCATCTTAGCTACTTTTGTCCAAACTCAGCTGTAGAGTCATTGCTTTTGGTTGGCTGACTGTTTCTCTTCACAGAGAAATCCCTCAAGCAGCGCTCAACCTGCTCTGTTCATCTTTGCTATGCTTGGGCTCATTCCATTCCTCTACCCTACCCCATTCCCAACCACCCCCTCTTACATTACAGTTATACACTCTATGCAACACCCCTCTCCCTTCTATCCAATCCGACCAATTAACAACTCCTGTCTCCTGTTTCCTCCCCACCTTACTCTCCTCCACTTTTGTCTCATTACCTACCACTGCCCTTCCCTTTACCACACCCCCTACTCCACTATCTACACTTCCGCATACGCCCAACTCTCTCTTCAATACCCTCTCTCTCTTCTTACCCGCACACACTATCTTTCACCCCTGCACTCCTCTCTCTGTTTTGGTATCCGCCCTGTACTCATCTCATAACATGCTACCTCTTTACCTTTCTGCCACCCTTCTCTTATTCTTCTCGCTGACAACCTTTTACCATACATCTCTTAACTATCAATCACCTTAACCCACTCTCCCCTTCTATAATATTACCCACACTGTCTCTTACCCTCAACTAATCTCTTCTTCTCTCTTTCCTATCCCACCTACTGACTTCTTCAAGATTAACACATTTCCAAATTCATCCCTGTCCACCACTCTGAAATCTAGATATCCTCTACATTAGATTTCCCTGGCTGCTGTGGGTTCCTACCTTTGGCGTTCCTTGTAGCAGTAAAACCCTCCTGACCACCTTTAGGTCTGGGTTCTTGCATCCCATCCAAACCTGCTACTCTCCTCACCTAATTTAAGGAACACAAGTTATCCCACCCTGTGGAGCCTACTCGTGGAGAAATAATAGAAACAGTAAAACCCTCCTGACCACCTTTAGGTCTGGGTTCTTGCATCCCATCCAAACCTGCTACTCTCCTCACCTAATTTAAGGAACACAAGTTATCCCACCCTGTGGAGCCTACTCGTGGAGAAATAATAGAAACAGTAAAACCCTCCTGACCACCTTTAGGTCTGGGTTCTTGCATCCCATCCAAACCTGCTACTCTCCTCACCTAATTTAAGGAACACAAGTTATCCCACCCTGTGGAGCCTACTCGTGGAGAAATAATAGAAAGTATGACCTAGAGCTCCTGCTCTTCTTAATCTTTTTGTATTTTTTCCCAGTTAAGTTGTAAAACCCAAGGTCAGCACTACCAGCAGCCAACAACTAACCCCCCCCTCCTCTCAACCAACTGATCATATATTTGCCAATAATATCCCTAGCTACTTGCCCCTTGCTTTAAACCATAAGCCTTGTAAGCAGCAAGTATTGACATATCCCCTGTGGTCATAAGGTGGCCCCTACTTCTAGGGTTTTTCCTCTGGAAACCTCCTCTACCTCTCTATCTTACCTACTGTCATCCCCTTTCTGTTCCACTTTTCTCTTCCCACTTGCTCTGATATTTCTAACTTCTACTTGCTCCTACCTTTGACACCAAATACATTTACTTCCCCTTGCCTTACTTACCTTCTTTCTGAGCACTTCACTGATTGTTTTTCTCCTGGACCTTTCTCTTTGGGCTCTTCCCTGTTCTCACTACCTCTCTGTCATAGACCTATCATTTCATACATACTATTACCTCTTCACCTCTCCACCTTTGCTTACTACTCTTTCCTATATATACTCTCTACACCTCACTACTATTGCTTACTACTTTTTCCTACCTATTTTTCCCTATACCCTCGCAATACTCCTATCACTAACTCCCTGTAATAAGCTTTTTTCCTGTCTCCAGACCGATACTATCACTACCCTTCCGTTTTTCTGCCTGCCCCTTACCCCTCCCCCTCTTCCATCTTATCCCACTTCCTCTTCTAACCTATAAATATACCTGCCCTCATTCGCCATTTCTCTACATTAGATTTCCCTGGCTGCTGTGGGTTCCTACCTTTGGCGTTCCTTGTAGGTAGCGTGTTTTTGTTACTTCTATTTACTGTTGCATTTTTACTGTAACTTTTAATATGTGGCTTTACCCGTGAACTGTGCTAACATTTAATGTTATATCTGTACTCTTGTACACTAGATTGGCTAAAGAAGATCTAAGGACTCGTACAGGGTCTACACAGCTGATTCAGATCAGCGCGTACATTTTATCTGCTCTCATTTAATTTGTACTCATCAAGGTTACTGAAGGGTTTTATAGACAGGGTATTATGTCATCTCAGCCTCTTTAGTGCCTGGTTAGTGCCTTACCCAGACCTTGGAATTGCAGTCTCTGGCTGCAACTAACAGCTAACAGCTAAAAGGTTTTTCACTTTGAGCAATCGTAGCAGCGCGAGTAGCTGGCAGCGTGTTCCCATGCTCAGCTAAGATTTGGGATTGTAGTCGCTGGTCTCCATTTTCGGCAAACTGGCTGTTTAATTAGATTAGTTGTAGTAGCGCGCGCTGTGTGTAGCGTGTTATCGGCGTTTTTAAAATAACTTCAATATGCTGTGTTCGGCAAACTGGCTGTTTAATTAGATTAGTTGTAGTAGCGCGCGCTGTGTGTAGCGTGTTATCGGCGTTTTTAAAATAACTTCAATATGCTGTGTTAACAGCTTGTTTCTTTACCTCTGAGCCTTTAATCATGCTACGTTGCCTCAAATTCCCTTTATAGAATATTGTGCTAGTAGACTACTAAATCCTGTTTCCCTGTACAGTTTATCGCACTAGCAGCGCGTTTTTCTTTTCTTTTCATAATGGCGCTAATAGACTGTTAAATCCTGTTTCCCTGTACAGTATATCGCACTAGCAGCGCGTTTTACTTTTTATAGTGGCGCTACAGGTGTCATAACAGTGCCTCGCAACTAAGGCTCGCTTAGTGTATAAGACAATCTCTTTAAAATAAAGGCACCTAGGGATCTATATATCCTTGGTGTACTGATCGGTAGTTTTATATGATTTTAACAGTAACACCTTTAGCTCAACTGAACCCTTAGTCACTGCATTTAGGTCTTATAGAGGCTTATCACAACCCCACTTACTATAAATTGTGAAGCATAATCTAATAGTCTAACTTACTTTTATTGCTTTTTGACTCAATACCTAGTATTTTAGTGTAATCTGTGGAATTTAGCCTTGCTTTTGATGTTGTATCTATGTTTAACTGACACACTCTGGTCTGCTCAGATATGTCATATCATTTCTAAAATGCTGCTTTAGACAGGATAAATGTTTTACTCTGCTTCTCCCTGAACTAACTTTTACTTGAACTGTTGTGGATCTCTGAGTTTTTTACATGACAAAGTTAAATGTATTTCACTGCTGTGATACTGCCTGTATTAACTTCAATTAGAACTGTTGCTGAACTATGAGTTTTTTAATCAGGTATATGACATGTGTATTTTAATGTAGTGCCTTCTGTAGACTGTGCTTGTTCTAAATCTAAAGTATCTTCTTTCTCTCCTTCTTTTCTCAGCAGTAAAACCCTCCTGACCACCTTTAGGTCTGGGTTCTTGCATCCCATCCAAACCTGCTACTCTCCTCACCTAATTTAAGGAACACAAGTTATCCCACCCTGTGGAGCCTACTCGTGGAGAAATAATAGAAAGTATGACCTAGAGCTCCTGCTCTTCTTAATCTTTTTGTATTTTTTCCCAGTTAAGTTGTAAAACCCAAGGTCAGCACTACCAGCAGCCAACAACTAACCCCCCCCCCTCAACCAACTGATCATATATTTGCCAATAATATCCCTAGCTACTTGCCCCTTGCTTTAAACCATAAGCCTTGTAAGCAGCAAGTATTGACATATCCCCTGTGGTCATAAGGTGGCCCCTACTTCTAGGGTTTTTCCTCTGGAAACCTCCTCTACCTCTCTATCTTACCTACTGTCATCCCCTTTCTGTTCCACTTTTCTCTTCCCACTTGCTCTGATATTTCTAACTTCTACTTGCTCCTACCTTTGACACCAAATACATTTACTTCCCCTTGCCTTACTTACCTTCTTTCTGAGCACTTCACTGATTGTTTTTCTCCTGGACCTTTCTCTTTGGGCTCTTCCCTGTTCTCACTACCTCTCTGTCATAGACCTATCATTTCATACATACTATTACCTCTTCACCTCTCCACCTTTGCTTACTACTCTTTCCTATATATACTCTCTACACCTCACTACTATTGCTTACTACTTTTTCCTACCTATTTTTCCCTATACCCTCGCAATACTCCCTATCACTAACTCCCCTGTAATAAGCTTTTTTCCTGTCTCCAGACCGATACTATCACTACCCTTCCGTTTTTCTGCCTGCCCCTTACCCCTCCCCCTCTTCCATCTTATCCCACTTCCTCTTCTAACCTATAAATATACCTGCCCTCATTCGCGCCATTTCTCTACATTAGATTTCCCTGGCTGCTGTGGGTTCCTACCTTTGGCGTTCCTTGTAGGTAGCGTGTTTTTGTTACTTCTATTTACTGTTGCATTTTTACTGTAACTTTTAATATGTGGCTTTACCCGTGAACTGTGCTAACATTTAATGTTATATCTGTACTCTTGTACACTAGATTGGCTAAAGAAGATCTAAGGCCTCGTACAGGGTCTACACAGCTGATTCAGATCAGCGCGTACATTTTATCTGCTCTCATTTAATTTGTACTCATCAAGGTTACTGAAGGGTTTTATAGACAGGGTATTATGTCGTCATCTCAGCCTCTTTAGTGCCTGGTTAGTGCCTTACCCAGACCTTGGAATTGCAGTCTCTGGCTGCAACTAACAGCTAACAGCTAAAAGGTTTTTCACTTTGAGCAATCGTAGCAGCGCGAGTAGCTGGCAGCGTGTTCCCATGCTCAGCTAAGATTTGGGATTGTAGTCGCTGGTCTCCATTTTCGGCAAACTGGCTGTTTAATTAGATTAGTTGTAGTAGCGCGCGCTGTGTGTAGCGTGTTATCGGCGTTTTTAAAATAACTTCAATATGCTGTGTTCGGCAAACTGGCTGTTTAATTAGATTAGTTGTAGTAGCGCGCGCTGTGTTTAGCGTGTTATCGGCGTTTTTAAAATAACTTCAATATGCTGTGTTAACAGCTTGTTTCTTTACCTCTGAGCCTTTAATCATGCTACGTTGCCTCAAATTCCCTTTATAGAATATTGTGCTAGTAGGCTACTAAATCCTGTTTCCCTGTACAGTTTATCGCACTAGCAGCGCGTTTTTCTTTTCTTTTTCATATTGGCGCTAATAGACTGTTAAATCCTGTTTCCCTGTACAGTATATCGCACTAGCAGCGCGTTTTACTTTTTATAGTGGCGCTACAGGTGTCATAACAGTGCCTCGCAACTAAGGCTCGCTTAGTGTATAAGACAATCTCTTTAAAATAAAGGCACCTAGGGATCTATATATCCTTGGTGTACTGATCGGTAGTTTTATCACAACCCCACTTACTATAACTGCTGAAAAAGGACCTGTGTCCAGTCAGATTTTTTCAGTAAACAAATGTTAAATAAATAAAATAAATGAATGAATGAATAAAATGTCCTAGTCACAGCCTCATCTTTATAGCTTTCATCAACTCATTTCCACCCCTGCCTGAACTAACAAACACTCCACTTCTGAGCTTATCCTTGACTGGATCCTTACTTCAGATCCAAACTGTTATGATAACCCTGGCATACCATCCATCTCTTTAAGTGACCACTCCACTACCTATATTCATAGATTCACCCAACATCCACCCAGGGAACACTTATACAGAAACTGTCTCAATCTTACCCACTTTGATCCAGACACATTTAACTCCAGCTATCTAGCATAAAATGGTCTTTTTTACATCACTCCCCCCTCAATGAAGCTGCAACATCTTTCAATAAGATTTTCATTGATATACTCAACTCGTTGGCACCAACTAGAAAAATTAGAATAAAATGTAGCATTGCCATCCTGGCTTACAAAACAGACCTGCTCCACTATGTACAAAAGAGATTGCACCTGGAAAGCATGGGTTAAAAACAAATCCCATCTCTTAATAAAAAGATACAAAGAGCTCAGAAACATCTGTAAAAAGCTAGTCAACAAAGATAAGAAAAGTTTTTCCTGCTCTAGTCAATCTAACCCACACAAAAATCCAAAGAAATTCTGGTCTACCATCAATAATCTGCTCTACCTTGGTAACCCTTCTACTCCCGACCCCTTCCGACACAATACAGCTACTGAAACTGCCTCTCTTCTTAACAACTATTTAATTGAAGCTATCCAAAGACTTACACAAACCAGTACTACTGCCTTATATCTTCCGCAAGTCCACAACAAAACTCATCTCAATACTTTTTCTCTCCAACCCGTTCCTACTACCATCATTAAATCTCTCCTAAATAAATTCAAGCCTTTCTCCCCTTCCACTGATCAACTTCCACCTTAATTCCTTAAAGCCGCTGCACAGTCTATTGCCTACCCTGTCTCTTCCATTTCTGAAGCCCTTGTCCCAGATATATGGAAATCCTTTTACACAATCCCACTTCATAAGCATGGAAACTCAATCGATCCTTCTAACTACAGACCCATTGCTATCCTTTTCCCCTATCTAAAATCTTGGAAAAGTGTGTCCATACTCAGTTACTCAAACACATTCTTGACAGTAACCTTCTAATTCCACCCAACATGGCTTTAGACTCCATCACAGTACATCCACTGCACTACTCTCATTCACCCAAATAGTAACTGAGGCCCGTGATAGTAACGTACTTATCTCCTGTTTATTCCTCTATCTCTCTAAAGCCTTCAACACTGTCTCTCATTCCAAACTTCTGACTAAACTTTCTGACCTCAATCTCTCTCCCTCCTCTTTAAACTGGTTTTCTAGCTACCTGTCCACCAGACAACAATCCATTCACTGGCAAACTGTCTACTGACCCTTCCTCCCTTTCAACACTGGCATTCCCCAAGGATCTATCTTGGGACCCTCCTGTTTACTATCTTCACCAATAAGCTTCACTCTTCTAATAACCTCTCAACACGTCTACAATATTTCGACAACTCAGCTGTTATCACTAATGCCCACAGTATTCCTGAACTCTTATCTTTCAATCAATGCACCTTCTCCTCAGTTGAAACCTGGTTTTCTGATAATCAACTAATACTTAATACCCCCAAAAAACTAAACTCCTTCTATTCTTCCCTAAAACACTTGCACATCACAAACCCTCATTTTCCATCACCTCCCTTAACAACACTATTATTAAACCTGAACCCCATACCAAACTACTTGGGGTTACCATTGATGATTAACTAAAATTTGATATACATATTCAACAATTTATAAAAAAAAAAAAAAAAAAAACACCAACAACTTGGTCTTCTCCCTCACAACCAAAAATGTCTTACACCCTCCTCCAAACAATCCCTAACTCAATTACTCCTTTTACCCTGTCTTCTGTATGCTGCCCCTGTCCTTACTAATGTTCAAGTATCACTTCTCTCCAAACTTAGCTTTTTGAGTGTGTACCTTTAACTCCCAGTGGGTGTGGCTTCAGCATTTAAAAAATAAAGTTCTCACCTTACAGTTCTAACCAATACTAATTGACAGAGGTCATATATCAATACAATTGTGTTTCCCATCATGCATTCTTCAAGATAAAATATTCTGATACCTTGTATGTAGCATGGTTTTGGAATTACTAATGCCAATATTAACAGGCAATATTTGATGCCTAGAGGCACAGTAAGAGGTAACTGCAAAAATGCCTGGAGATGTCACTCATCTGTAATGAGTTAAAACAAGCATATAACAAAATAGAGTTGCCTCCAATCTCCCTTACAGAGCCCATCACTGCCTCACCCTTAGGACACTTCAATGGTCCAAATTCTCTAAACAACTACTTCTTCCCCAACTTCATATCCCACAGTCTGTCTTGAATAATCCCTCTTCCTGTCTCTCCATCTCTAATCTAGTATCTTACTATCACTCCCACTGTCCCCTCCATACAAGCAACAAATACTTCCTTGACTTATATAAACCCAATAAAACTATTGGAAAGTCCCTTTATAAATACTCAGTAGCTCATGCTTGGAACTCACTTCCTCTCAATATAAGAAACATCCCTCAAAAGTACCTGCTCAAACAAGGACTTAAACATTATCTACTAAAGACCTGGTCTTGCCATGTCAACCCCCAACTTGACGTCAACCTGTTTTTCTACTTATTTTGCAACTTACTTTCATCATTGACCCTTCTCCTTCCATCTCTTATCTCAATCAACTAACACTACTCTTCTCTTCCTTTATCTGTAAAAAAAAAAAAAAAACAACAAAAAAACTTGAGTATTTTGTTAATACCCTTGTCTCTTTGTGCAATGTACTTTATTTACTATATTCCTTTGTAACAATTTCTGTCTGCATCAATGATATGGAACTGTATTCTTATGGCAAAATTTCTCTATGCACTTATTTGTTTTATCTTTTTGTAAAATTGTTACCTTTATGGATCTATTCTGCTCTGTAAATGTATTTCTTTTTTTGTAGCTTTTCATAAAGTTATTACTTTCGGAGCTTTTCTCCTCAGGTCTGCATGAAAATGGACCCCTGGCTCAGTTGGTCTAACCCAATTAATAAATGTCAATAAATAAATAAAATATAAATTGAGTTAATATTAAATTTTAGTGTTGCCCTATGACTTCTTATCAAGCTTATTACAGCAGACAGCATGGTGCCAGAATTAATCAGAAAACACGTAACAATTATCTGATGTTTGGCACCAATTGGCAGGAAATCAACATGAATGTAGAAGATTTCTGATGATTTAAAGGAAACAGAGAGCATTTTTTTCTTTCTCTCTCTGTCTAATGTCTGGGTAAAAAATTGTCAATTAAGTAGACTTTAGGGACTGAACTAGTTGAGATGCTAGACTTTGATGTAGTAAGTTTTTTATTGTAAATCTGGAAAATGCACTCAGTGCCACACCTGAAATACTAATATTATATTATATTATATTATATTATATTATATTATATTATATTATATTATATTATATATATAGATACACAGATATATAGATAACACCTGCCATGACCCTACCTAACCCTCCACACCCCTCTTTTTTACCAGTATCCTGTACAAGAATATCTTATTTTCTACTCTCAATCACACTTATTTTATTTCTAACTCCAGGAGCTAGAATATTATAACCCATGTAAATATGTATATACTTAACCCTTCCTTAACTATATTTTCTTTACTACAAATATGTACTACTTCAACATCTTCTCCTGGATATGTCATACTAACACCACCTTCTCTTTTTTACCACTCTCATCTAATACCACCACCAATGGTCTTATCAAAACAAAAATCTTACAAATGTTGTAAACCACGTTTTTGTTTTCTTTTTTTTCTATATTGATAAATATTTTTGTGCATATATTATAATTTTGTTCTGAACAACTCTGGAGCTTTTCTCCTCGGGTCTCCACTGAAAATGGACTTCTGGCTCAGTTGGATCAACCCGGTTAACAAATGTCAAATAAATAAATAAATATGTATGTGTTTATATATATATATATATATATATATATATATATATATATATATATATATATATATATATATATATATATATCTGTGTGTGTGTGTGTGTGTGTGTGTGTGTGGTCTATATTACAAAGTCAAAAGATAAAAAGAGCGAACACTCTTTTATCGAACTAAAAGCACTAAATATCGAAGACAATAAACAGCGATTTTTTTTTTCCCCCAGGGAAAAAAAATCACTGGGCCGTTTTTGGGACTTTGCCATTTACTCCACTGTGGTGCGATCTTGGAGTTGGTATATTTAAGTTGGGGGTGTGGGGAGCACAGCCCCCCCACTTCATTTTGTGTTTGGATTTTTTTGTTTTTGTTTTGTTTTTGTTTTTTTGTGGAGCAGTGATTTAGTAGTTTTGGCTTTCAGTGTTCAATAAAAGAGCGTTTGCTCTTTTTATCTTTTGACTTTGTATTACAGACCCATGTGTGTGTGTGTATATATATATATATATATATATATATATATATATATATATATATTGGCAGCTTCTGACTGCCTACAACAGTTCATAAGTAGATATAATACTGATCTGCACTGTACTTGAAAGCTGAGTTTTGTTAACATTTAATGCCTAGGAATATGGGACAGAGGGGTTATACTTGGAGTTATTTATATCTTGCGCACTTTATAATTTATACTTTCTTCATGCTACAGTTACTGCAGTTGCAGGAAAAACAGTATTTTAGAGGTAATTTTCCTTATACTTAGGGGCACAATATCCATTGTTTTAAGATTGATTTTATTAAGATGTTCAACAGACAGTATGATGCTTCATTATTTTTTTTTATTTTGCATTGCTTTAAAGATCAAGTTTAAAGCAGCAAACAGATATTATGAAAACACATGCCATCCTGCTGATTTTATCTTTATGTCTGCAATCACTCAGTTCTATATGAATATCAGGCACTAAAGCCTGTATGCTCTTTAGCATATTCGTTCAATTAGTATGTCTGTCAGGGCATTCTGACATCACCATGAGAGCACGCCTTCATTTTTTTAAAGAAATGTACAGCATAATTGGAAGCAGATGCTTTTCTACCAAAATGTTAATTTAGTTAGTTTGGGTCTATATCAGAACATCGAAGTATTAAAACTTTGAATGTTCTGATATCAAACATTATTCAGCGAATGCTAAGAATAGCGAAGTTGCAGAACAGCAAATTCTTTCCTCGGGAAAGAATTAGGTTGGCCGTTTCTGTGGCTTTGCTATTCTTAGCATTGTGGTGGAAAGTTATGGGTTGGGTTCAGGTAAGTGTGCGATTGTTTGCACATTAGGGTTAGAGGCGGGTTAAGTGAGTTAGGGTTAGGGCATGGGTTAGGCGTGTGTGCGATAGTGACAGACTTTAGGGTTAGGGGTGGTTTAAGTGAGTTAGGGTTAGGGCGCGGTTTAGGTGAGTGTGAGATAGTGATGGACCTTAGGGTTAGGGTTTGGGTTAAGGTAAGTGGGTAGATAGTAGTGTATGTTTAGTTTAGTGTAGCGTTAGATGTAGGAATTTAAGTGTATGTGTATGGTTGCTGTTTGTTTGATGTGCTTGTGTTGTGTGTATGTGTTTCGTAGCAGTGAATTTTTTCCATGTGAAAAAATTTGCTGTTCTGAATGTTCGATATTTTCATGTTTAGATGTTTTGGGGCCAATGAAATAGCGTTTGCTATTTTCATCTTTCGATAATGTGATATAAATGCGTTAGTTTGGCAGATAACTAATTGCTGTAAAAATGTAAAATACTCCAAGTCTCTGCCATTTTACATGTTTTTTTCGGGGGGGTGTCACTGATATTTCTGACAGCTGGGAGAAAGCTCAGTTGCTTTCTGTTGGCCACCAAAAGGCATCACCAATATGATTTGAACGTCGCTGTGGAGAGAATGTGATGGCAGACATTCAAGCTACACTTTCCAGTATTTGCAGGATTTTTTAAAGTTTTTGTTATAACATCTGTTCTCCACTTTAAACTTGATCTTTAAGGTTGAACTTGGCTGATAGAATGTTTAGTAGGAAGTTAGAGGAAGTATTTGCTATTATTTTTACTGCAAAACACTGCAACCCCAGATAATATGTAGGTTTGAAATATGGAGCAAGAATGTGCTGCTAAATCAGATATCAAGTTATGACCATAAACTGACTTTTCCTAAGAAAGTATATGCTACATGTGCAATACTTATGTATGCTTTAATGTTCTGGAATGTAAATGAACCTTTTACATTTTTGCATACACAAAAAAGTTTAAGCTCTACTTTGTGTTGCCACAAGAATGACATATTTCAGTCCCTGAACATTTGAACATTTGAAGGTAAAAAATATGGCTATCAAATAGTTTGTTTTACTTCGTGCCCTTTTGAGTGGGAATAGAAGTACAGATACATTGAAAAGATGAAGTACTCCTTTTAAATTGGTAGAGCAAAGAGCTGATATTGATGGGAAATGTACAGACAATAGAAGGCAGGCTGGAAGGTAAGGTATGTGTATTAGTTTAGTGTAGCCAGCTCATATGGCACAATCAGGCAACCCTCAACTCAAAAGAGTTGAGTAGCATGCATTGAATTTGATTTAGTGCAAACGTGAATGCACTACTGGCATTCCTTTATGAAGGCCTGCTAACCTCACAGCTCCATAATGAATGCTGATACTACAGTTCAGGCCCAATCCCTACTCAGAACAGCTTGTACCTGAGATGGGTCTATATTATAACATCGAAATCTACAAAGATCAAATGTTATAATATCGAACCCTAAACACTGAAATCCGCAAACATAGAACAGTCAGAATACTGATTTTTTCGCAGGGAAAACAATCGCTATTTCGAGAAACATACACACAACACAAACACACACAAAAAACAGCAATCCACACACATACACTTAAAATCCTACACCTAAACCTAAACTAAACTTTACATACACTACTAGCTATCCACTTATCTTAACCCGACCCTAACCCTAAGGTCCATCACTATTGCACACTCACGTCACCCGCTCCCTAACCCTAACTCACCTAACCCCCCCTAACCCTAACCTACACACAATTGCACACTTACCTGAACCCGATCAGTAACGCTCCAACATATCGAATGCTGAAAACAGCAAAGCCACAGCAATGGCCCACCGAATTCTTTCCCTGGGAAAGAATTTGGTGTCCTGCACCTTCGCTGTTTTCAACGTTCGACAAAACTGATTCAATATTATAACATTCAAACTTTATAAAATTCGATGTTATAATATAGACCCACTGAGACAACCACCCATTTTGCCCCATCCCCTTGCCCCACTCTAGTTATGGCTCTGCCTTAGTTTTAGTGTGTGTTTGCTATGTATATATATATATATATATATATATATATATATGTGTGTGTGTGTGTGTGTGTGTGTGTGTGTGTGTGTGTGTGTGTGTGTGTGTGTGTGTGTGTGTGTGTGTGTGTGTGTGTGTGTGTATATATATATATATAGCTATATATATATATATATATATATATATATATATATATATATATATATATATATGTGTGTGTGTGTGTGTATATATATATATATATATATATATGTGTGTGTGTGTGTGTGTGTGTGTGTGTGTGTGTGTGTGTGTGTGTGTATGTGTGTGTGTGTGTGTGTGTGTGCAGATAGCTATAGATGTAGCTATATCTATAACTATATATATATATATATATATATATATATATAGGAGCGCTACAGAATCCTGAAAGCTCAAAATCCTGAAGCCCAAAATCCTGAGACAAAATCCTGAAAGTTCAAAATCCTGAAAACTCAAAATACTGAAACAAAATCCTGAAACACACAGGATACTTATTCCAGCACAAGTACATGCAAAGAAATAAAACACAAACTATATTACTGTTTTGCAAGCAGAGGCAAGCCTGCACCCCCCACTTGGGGCTGTGGCCCCACCGCTACTACTTATATATATCAACTCCAAGATTGCACTTGGTGTGGTAAAGTGCAATCTTGGAGTTGATATATTTAAGTAACAGGGGAATGAGGGTGCAGGGGCTTGCATATAATTGAAGAGTAATATGTTTCTGTATGTACTTGTAGTGGAATATAGTAAGTGTTTGTATCCTGTGTGTTTTCAGGATTTTAAGTTTTCAGTATTTTGAATTTTCAGGATTTTGAACTTTCAGGATTTTGGTCTCAGGATTTTGGGCTTCAGAATTTTGAGCTTTCAGGATTCTGTAGCGCTCCCATATATATATATATATATATATATATATATATATATATATATATATATATATGAATACATATACAAATACATGTTATGTAAACTGGAGTTAGATCTGATTAGACTTTGTTAAGGACAAAAGCATTCATATCTATTTTTTTATTTTTAATTAAAGAAGTATTGATTTGTAACAAATTAGAAGTGCTTGATTATTTTGAACTCTCAAATGAGATTGACTGTTTTTTTTTTTTTGGTATTAAGAAGGCTCACTTAGCAACTTTGTGCTCAAAAAGTACCATTTTCTGTGTGTGTGTGTGTGTGTGTGTGTGTGTGTGTGTGTGTGTGTGTGTGTGTGTGTGTGTGTATATATATATATATATATATATATATATATATATATATATATATATATATTAACTGCTTTATTAACGTTTATGAACAGAGTATTCTACGTTTGAAGGAAACTGTCAAAATGGATATTGTTAATTTCAGCAATTTTGTGACAATGATTTGCATAAAACTTTAAATTCCACAGACTTGGAATTATGAAAGATAAAAATATAAGGAATGTCAAGCACTATGAAATGAGAGAAGCATTTGTAAAGCTGAACTCAAGAAAGACTGTTAATTTTTCCAATGCCAATAGTGATGATTCAAACTTTAACAGAAACAGAAGAAAACAACTGTTCAGTCTAGCTTATGCAATTGTAATGTATCTTCAAGTTCTTTAGCTGCACTGAATACTGGTACTGATGCTGAGTTCTCCCCTAAGTCTAAAAGGGCTTTTTGGGTCCAAATGTTTCAAATATAAGTGTGGTGGGCACAAGTCCAGCAATGGAGGGAATGATTGCTAGCATTTTTCAGGAGATGTTAACCAGAGTTTAAATTATGAATATTTATTGATTGTTTTAATTTTTTGTTCTGTACAATTACTGTTGAATAAAGGATATTATTTATTTTGTTTATTTATTTAAATTTGTTGACCAGGAGTGTCCGACTGGACGTAGGTCCATTTTCAGCAGAGGCCTGGGGAGAAAAGCTCCACAGTTAAAATAAACAGACAGTATATACATTAGATTACATAGTGAATAACAATTTACATAGCAATTACTTACAACATATTTACAGATGAAGAACATAGTACATCAGTAGACAACTAGAATCTTTATCTGTGAAGTGCATACCAGACATAAACAAATGTTACAAGAAGAAGAAGTTTGTGCTGTATAATAAGTACTGGCTTATGAGCATCTGAGCTTGCTATAATCAAGGTAGTTAGTGGAGTGGAAAGAAAGGTAGTGGTTGGATGGGGTGGATGATATTAGAGTGGGAGTTGCAAGGGCATAGCCAGCATGTTTTTAGTTGCGCTTTTAGTAAAGTTTTGAAGTGGGTGCATGATGGTATGGAGGTAATTGTGGGTGGGAGTGAGTTCCATAATTTGGCTATGGCGCAAGAGAATAGTGCTTCACCAGCAGAGTTATTGGCTTTAGTGATCTGCAAGTGATTTTTGCTGCTGGATCTTAGTGGTCTGGTGGTGCGATAGGGTTGGAGTAGATTCTGGAGGGATGGGACATTTAGTGGATGGTTTACTAGTTTGTGGGCGAGTGAGAGTTGATACCACAGAAGGAGGTGAGGGAGTTCAAGCCAGCCCAGTTCAGCAAGTGAGAGACAGTGGTGACTATGGTAGGATGCCCCTGTGGCGAATTTGGCGATTTTGTTGGAGCAGGTCTCTAGCTTGTTTAGATCATATTGCCTTAGGTTGGTATATATTGGAGAGGCATAAAGTAGGGTGGAGATAAGGTGGGAATTTCCTATTGAAATCTTTGCTGCTTTGGTGAGAAATTTCTTATTTCTGTATAATGCTCCTAGTTTTTTGTGGACTTTTTTTATAGTCATGGATATGTGAATGTCAAATTTTAGTTTATTGTCTGTTTCCACTCCTAGCAATTTGGTGTGCTCAGTTGGGTATATAGTGGTGTTACCTTTTGCCGTGATGTTAAAGTGAGAGTTGTTTTGAGTATGTTTGGTGGGTTGGAAGATGAGTAGTTTAGTTTTGTTTGGGTTGAGTATTAATCGGGCATTGGATAACCATGTTTCAACAGAGGAAAAGGCTTCCTGTGTGACTTTTTGCAGTTTTGGTAGGGACTGGGCTGAGCAGATGATGGTCAAGTCATCTGCGTATTGTATGAGTGTGCCATGTTTGGTGGCAGAGGCTAGATTATTGGTGTAAACAGAGAAGAGTAGGGGTCCAAGGATGGATCCTTTGGGAACCCCTATGGAGACAGGTAGTTGGGGAGATATGTCATTCTGCCATACAATGGATTGTTGGCGGTCAGACAGGTAACTCTGAAATCAGTTGGTGACCGATTGTGAGAAGGATAGGTTATTGAGGACAGAGATAAGTTGTTTGTGTGGGACCATGTCAAATGCTTTAGATAGGTCTAGGAAAGTAGCAGAGGAGAGATAGCCATTGTTTTTATGCTGAAGGATAGTGTTAGTAAAGGAGAGTAAGGCAGTGGTGGTGCTATGGTTTGGTCAAAAACCATGCTGAGTACTGGAAAGGAGGTTGTTAGTAAGGAGGTAGTCTGAGACCTGAGAGTGTATGCATCTTTCTAGTATTTTGGAGAGTGGAGAGAGAATAGCTATGGGGTGGTAATTGTTAGTTCTGTGGAGGGTCCGCCTTTGTGGAGGGGAATTATATGTGATACTTTCCACAGTGTGGGAACGTAACTTTCTGACAAAGATCGGTTAATCAAGATGGATACTGGGTAGGCCAGAGCATCAGCTGCGATTTGTAGGTATTCACTTGGGAGGTTGTCTGCTGCTAATTTGGTGGGTTTAAGTTTAGTTAAGAGTTTTTTATGTTGGAGGTAGGTACAGGAGAAAAGAGAAGGCAGTGGGAGATTACTAGTTCAAGGTGTGGGTTGGAGGGGATGGGGGTTGTGTTGTTTAGCTAGTGATAGTATGGTTTGGGTGAAGTGTGTGTTGAATGAGGTAGCAATATTTTCTGAGGAGTGAGGGATGTTAGGGAGGGGTACTGACTTTACCTGGGTGGAGGATGGAGTTTATGGAGGATCAGAATTGTTTGGGGCTGTGTTCTGAGGAGACTAGGGCAGACTGGTAGTATTGGGATTTGTCCTGTTTTATTAGCTTTTTGACTCTATTGCGTAGTTCTAGGAATTTCTGTCTAGCTGAGGGGGTTTTGGTTTTGCGCAAGTGCTCCCAGGCTTTATCCCTGTTTTTCATTTCTGACTTAGTGGTTTTCTGTAGCCATGGGGAGGGTTGTGCTTTGGTTCTGGAGAATCTTATGGGGGCATGGTAATTAAGGATGTTCAGGAAGGTAGTATTAAAAAATTCAACTGCATCATCTAGACTGAGGTACTTTAGAGGATGCCAGTTACATTCTTTGAGGGATGAGATGAATGTGAGTGGGTTAAAGTTTATTTTTTTACGTATTTGACGGTAGACGACAGGTTTAGCTTGGTATAGGTATTTTTTGAGTAGGAATGTTGGGGAGTGATCACTGAGGCTATCTGATAAGCAGCCTGTTATATATGACTGGGGGATCTTACTGACTAGTATCCAATCCAGGGTAGTGTGCTTGGTGGAGTTTTTATTTATCCTAGTTGGCAACTGGACTAGTTGGGTGAAGTCATGAAGGTTTACATGATGGGTTGGATGGTTACCAGAACAGGATTGTCAGTCAATATTGAAATCACCGAAAATTATAGTTTCTTGGGGGAGATGGTGGGTAGACCAGCTGAGGAGGTTTTCTAGGGGAGGGATGTTTTGGCCAGGTGGGAAGTAGCATCCAATTATGTTGATGGTTTTGTTTTGGTTAATTTTGAGGTTGGTATATATTATTTCTTCATTGCCAATTTGTAGAGTTGATGATTTTAAGATCTGGATGTTTAGATGCTGTTTAAATATTATAGCTACACCACCTCCTTTTTTGTTTAGCCGGTCTACTCTTAGTATGCCGTAACCTGTAGGGAGTATTTGCTCACTGGTAATGTGAGGTTTTAGCCAGGTTTCTGTCAGGATGACTATATCTGGGGAGTACAAGTCTATGGTGGCATGGAGTTCATGGACTTTGTTGGATATACTTCTAATATTTAGGCATAGTAGAAGGAAGTCACTTGGCTTTCTATTGGCTGTAATATGGGAGAAGTTGTGGTTTCTAGTCTGATTATGAAGATTGGGGTTGGAGATGGTAGGGCCAGGGTTGGGGTGGATGTCTCCACTTAGGGCTAGTTTTGATAAGCATGAGATTATTAGTTTTCTCAGTTTTTGAATGTGTTTGTTTATAAGGGAAACTTTATGATTGTGCTCTGTGGGTAACAGGTATGGTGGGAGGGTTACTATATTAAGTTGTGGGGATGCTTTATGTTTGAGTAATATAGTTGGTAGAATATGTGGGGGGTGCATAGGGATGGTTCTTGAGCTGGTGGGAGGGAGCTGAGTGAGGGTGAGACATGAGTGGTGGTATGAGTAGTAGTACAGTGGTAGTGGTTGAGTGGGGAATGATGGAGCTTTGGTAGGATGTAAGATATGCAAGGAGAGTGCATGCAGTGAGCATAGGAAAGGTATGCTTGTACATGTTAGTTGAGGAGGTGTGATAGTAGTGGGAAGATGGAGGAGGTAGTGTTGGGTTAGTGCTGTGGTTGGCTATTAGAAAGATGGGAGGGTTTGAGTGCAATAAAGGTGGGACCACCGGGGCGGAGGAATAGGGGGCAGGGTGGGGAGCGAAGCAGGTAGAGACCCTGTTAGTTGCTCGTATGAGGGGCTGGAAACAATCACAAAGCAAAGACAAGTATGTGTTAAGAAACAATCACAATTGACCAAGGACTGCTCTGAAACTGTAAGTCATTTCTTAATTTCTTAATTTCTCAGGTGGAAAAACAGGATAACCTTGTATCAGTAGGCTACTGTGGTCATAGTTTAAATTTACAAACACACAGTATTGATCAGTTATGGATACTATTTGCTAACAGAAGGGAATAAGAGAAAGTGGAAGGTGTGTGTGTGTGTGTGTGTGTGTGTGTGTGTGTGTGTGTGTGTGTGTGTGTGTGTGTGTGTGTGTGTGTGTGTGTGTGTGTGTGTGTGTGTGTGTGTGTGTGTGTGTGTGTGATGGGGTGGGGCTGCTTACAACCAAAGCAGAGTGCTCTCCAGGGGAAAATGAATATTGGCTCAAACAGGTAGACACATACTCAAAGTTAACTGTAACTGTTTGCAGACAGTTCAGACCCAGACTGCACTTTTCTTACAAGACTGTTAAAGGTAGAATTCTGTACATATTTTTTGCCTGGTTTGGTGCAAGATGTAAAGTCATTCACTAGACATTTATAATTAAAATATTGGCGTTTATCTAAGAGTAATCAATAGTGAGAGAATGAAACTTCATTTTTTTTTCTTTTTCTAAATAAACTTTTCATCCACCCTATTATGCTTGTGTAAGAGTATTCGAACAGTCAGTATTAAATCATCTATATTATAACCAAAGGGATACATTTCATAATTTTGGGCAGAATCTTACATCATGTGAAAATCAGGTTTTAATTTTTTTAAAGGGTCAACAGTGCATGTTGGTGACAAATGCATATAAGGGTGGTGGGGTTGTATTATGAGCCAAAAAAGATTATAAGGTAGAGGCCTACAAACAACTTTCTGATATGCACAGATATATTCATTTAGAACTGTACCCCAAGTCTGTTTATAGAGTTTGTTGATTAATTTTTGTCTGATATGGTTACCAGGAAGGTTATTCTATTGGAGGTGAGGAACCAGCTTATGGTGTAACATCCTACCTGAAAAATATTATATCTATTACCCAAGGTAAATAAAGACATTACATCGGTTTCTGGTAGGCCAATAGTGTCTGTAATGGGTTCATTTACAAACCAATTTCCAGTTTTTTTTAAATTTTATCTTAAATCTCTTTTAGTTCAAGTTATAGACAGATTGCATGACACTAAAGAGTTTATATTCATGATGGAAGGAAGATGGGCAGGCATTAAATACTACTTGGTTATATACCTTTAATTTAGAGAGTTTATATACTTGGGTTTCATACTCCAAAGGGATAGAAACAGTGGAATACTGGTTAGACAAAAGTGGACTTTTTCATGTTAATTTAGTCAATCTTTATTGGATTTGTTATGAATTGTGTGACAAATGAATGTAATTAATTTTGATGTTAAATATTAATTACAATCTTATGATAATGCTATGATTGCTGTTTGCTCCTGTCTATGCAGATATCTCTGTTGGATATTCTTGATATTTATGTTTTTTCTCATAATCCATTTGGTCCAAATTTAACAATGCAGTAGGGATCTCTGGATGATGTATGGGCTTTTTGGAATGGCAATATTGATGAGTTTAACAGCTTTGTCAGATATTTAAATAAGAATGACATGGGTTTTAAGTTTACAACTACATTTAACTTATTCAGTATTGCTTTTTTAGATGACTCTGTCACAAAATTATAAATACTATGTTGTATCATAAACCAGAAACCATTTAATAGAAATTCTTTGTTGGAGATATCTAGCTGTCACCCCAATCTCCCTTCGTTGTCAAAAATATACCGTATTTACAAATGTTAAGGGTTAGACAGATTTGTACTGAAGGCAGAAAATGGGATGTACAAGCAAAATATTTTCAGAACAGATGTTTATACAGAGGTTGAGATAGAAATTTGGTAATAGATGCTAAGCATCATGTGGATAAGAAAATGATACCTGATTTGTTGCAATATAAGGACAAACCCTCATATATACATTTTGTAAAAAAACATGCAGAAATAATATTCATAAGATTATGATAGTTATGGAGCCATTTTGACATATGTTAATATCCAAAAGATTTATTTAGTACTATTACTTCCACAGAAATAGTCATGTTGGCTAGTTGCAAAATATAAAAATCCAAACTGTGACATATCAAGGCAAATGTATTTGGGGAGTTGCTTCTCTTGGTGAAATTGCATATTTTGTCCCCATGTTGCTAAAACTAAGCTTTTTACATCAGTTAATACCTATACCCCAGAATTCAGCAAGCTCTGCACGGCATGCAGGAATAGTGCAGGAGTTGCTGGAGGCAATATGGCCACTATGCGATCCAGGAATAGGCTCCCGGGATGTGCACAAGCACTCCTGCACTATTCCTGCACAGACACAGCTCCTGTATGCAAATTACCCAATTTGCAGATGAAAACCATGCAAATGAGGTAAATTTGCAATCCAGGAAGCTGGCAGCTCACCATGCAAGACTAGTGTAGTCTGCAGAAATGTAATTGGTTAGTAACAGAGTACATTTCTGCAAACTATAAAATGGAGCCATTGCAGCTCCAAATAAAGGGTGTATATAATGTGAAAAGCATGCCAATGGCCAAATATGTGGCCACTGGCATGGAAAACAGTTGCAAAAATAAAAAATAACTTTTATATTTTTTTAGGCGATTTTGGCTGTTTAAGCATAGGGCAGCGGCACACAAACGGGATCAGGCAGAGAAAAAAAAAACTTGAAATAAGCATTCTATCCAAAATCACAATTTTGCCATTATACTCAATGGCAGGCAGAAGAAAACATGGCCAATGAATAGTGCTTGCTAAGGGGGAAAGCTCAGTGTAACTAGGCATTAGCAGGCAATCCTATGCAAATGAGGGGAATGATACTGAATCCCAGATCCCCCCTTATGGCTAGTCTGCACCCAACTGTGTAGGTGCAGGAAGACCATGGTGCAAGCCTAAGAGCTAGCTGACATCATAGAGGGGTGTGTCAGGCATACTGCAAACTTATTGGAGCCCTGTGGCTCAGGTTTGCCCTTAGCTTAACAGAGCTAAGCAAGGGGGTGTGCCTGAAGCTGCCAAGCACACTTTACATTGCCTAAGTGGGTGTGCACGCCGCACACCGTGTTTTAAAGGAAAAAAAGTAAACCAGCAAATAGCAGCTCCATGCACATCTGAGCACTGTGTTTGCACGGCACACCCCTGGGCTTAAACAGGAAGGCAAAGGGAAGGGAAAACAGCAGTAGGAAGGTAATCAAGGAGAGCTAGCATAGCTGGCAGGTGAGTTGTATCAGAATCAGTCAATTACACAGGCAGCAGCCCAGCCCAGCCCAGCACACCACTATAAACTATGCAAACACCTTTCCCTCTGTTTTTTCCCACAAACTCTACACCACTGGTGTGCACAATCGGGAAAATTTTACCAAACAAAAGCAACAAAATGATAGGGGCTGCATTCTCTCTCTCATATATCAACATGTGGAAGAGGCTGACGGTGGTGAGGATGAAAATACTGATGAACAACCCACAGTGAGGAGAAGGAGAAGAGTGTACAGACACAGGGTAACCTACCAGGGGCTACATGAGCTGGAGATAGTGGACCACTATAGGGTGGATAGGGACCTCCTACAGCAAATTGTTGAGCTGTGCTGGCCTCACCTCACACACAGACCCAACAGAAGGGGAACCCATCCCAGTGGATACCAAAGTATGTGTAGGCTTATGAATACTAGCCACAGGTACCTTCCAAATTCCAACTGGGGATATCATGGGGATCTCACAGGCATCAGCATCCAGGATACTCCACTAGTTCCTGGATGCCATGTCAGCACATGCCAGTGAGCACATATATTTCCACAACACCCATGAGGTGTTGACCAGCAATAAGTCTCTTCCACCAAATAGCAGAATACCCTGAGGTAGTGGGTGTTATAGACTACACACACATATGCATCAAAGCACCACCTGGTGAGTGGGGTAGGGTCTACATCAACCGCAAGGGCTTCCCCTCCATCAACTGCCAGGTCGTGTGTGATGCCCAGGACCTTATAAAGAATGTGTGTGCTGGCTGCCCTGGAAGCTATCACGACTCCCACATCTGGCATATGATGCAGCTGTACCAGAGATTTGCCAATGGGGAGATCCCTTATGGCCACCAAGTGGGAGATGCTGGTTACGCACTGGAGCCATGGCTGATGACACCCATCAGAAATGCATACACACCCGAACAAGAACTCCATAATGAGGCATACGCACAGACCAGAATCATAATAGAGTGTGTGACTGGGATGCTCAAGTCATGGTTCTGGTGCCTGGACACATCCAGTGGAGCCTTGCAGTACTCACCAGCTACATGTACCCAAATTGTCATTGTATGTGCCATGCTACACAATATGATCCTGCAGAAACAGCTGCAGCAGGAACGGCATGGGGCAGGGCGACACAGCCCCCCACCATTGCCAAGGCCTGGACAGGCACAGAGTGACTCAGAGGAGGAACAAACTGAGCCTGCTCCAGTAGGCAGAAGGAGGCATGCCCAGTATGCTCAGGCCGTGACAAAGAGGCAACGCATAGCACATACACTGACACTGTAGGAACCCAGACAATGACACCTCTCTCTGACTCACACATACAGTAATAGGGATGCCAAACATGACACTACCTGTGCTTAACCATTTATAGGGAGTGTACTATGTGCATCCAACATAGTTATCCCTCCAGCACCATCCTCAGTACTGGCACAGCCACAAGGTAAATCACTCTTCCTATCAATTGCCAAATGGAGTAGTATGTTTTTTTACTTGTATCTATGGTATGGATGTGAGCATGCACTGGAATCGGGTGGCTGAATGAGATGCCAGCAGATAGTAGACACCTATAGTGGCAGCATGAGATCTGTAACAAATACTGGTGTCACCATAGTAGCCAGTACTAGACAAGGTGACAAAACTCACTGCAAGAAATGTGGTGGGCCACATGTGTATCCATAGGACACACTCATGCCAGTCAGGGAGGCTCACATACCCAACAACAGTCTCAGCCAGCAGGACGGATGTAGACAAACACAAACAAAGGTTGTGCTAAGGCCTCTGATTGATGGCTATGGAGAACATCCCTCCTCCAGAACTACACAGACAGACTACAACAGGTCAGGCAGTGGGATGTTAGTTCTGAAGGGTAAGAAGTCTGAAACTGAAGTGTAGGTCAATCAAATCTAAGACCTGTAGTACACTGATATACCTCTAGTCAGCATGATAAGTCAGAATACAGAATTAAATGGAGTATTTGAAATACCAGTACAGTCATAGCAAATGTGTAGAAGTGTCAGGTGTGACCCCCCCAATCCTATGTAGAAATGGAGTAACATGTATGTGTAAGTATAATAACAGTGGAGCACAGATTACCTGAGCTGGCCAAAGTAGCAAGATAGATTGTGGCATGTGTACAATATGCAGGGCTGCATGTGTTAGGTTGGTATGTGTTGTATATTGTGTGAGAGTGGTCAGTATGTAGGCATGGTGAGGTTTGTCCTGGTGGCCATTGGTCAGTACTGCTGATGACAGGGCCAAGTTCTCACAGCTGCAGTGCCAAAAACAGTGCATCTCAGCAAAACACATTCCAGCAGCAAGCCATAGTAAACGTTTGGAAGTAATATCTGTCACCATCTGAAAGATGGACATGGCATGAATGTGGGCCCAGACATACAAACAGTACACAGGGGGAAGTTCCCCAGACAGACAGTGTATAATATGTTACTGTCAAATGGACACACCTTTGGAATTGTACATACAGGTTAGTAGCACATTAGTTGGGTTTGTAGTAGGGAATACGGATGTTGTCTGGCCAAACACTGGCAGACCACAAAGGTCACAGGTATGAAGTATAGAGAAACAGCTGATGTCCCTGCACAAGCCAGCATAAGTGGAATGCCCCATGCATATCTGTGAGTTAGATGCAAGTAGTGTCCATAGCACACATGCACCCAGCTCACCCCACCATCACCCACAGGTGCCTCTCTGGTCTTATCCCTGCTGTTGGGAATGAGTACAATATGACCCCCACCACTGTATGGCAATAGCCAAAAAATGCAGCATGCAGAACAGGTGTCCCATACAGGTTTGTCCCTTGCTGTAAGCTGCACCTTGCCAGCATCCACACCACTGGATCAATAATGACAGAAAGTATTGGCATTAACACCTTGCACACCTACCCTGTCACCCCAGGGGAATATAGTGTCTTGCAGTCTGGGACTGTAGGAGTGACACAGTGCAATGACCTGCTACAGCTAGCCTTCATCACTACCAAATGGCCTACAGTCCTGTGACAAAGGCTTGTGTCTCACCCGTACTGCCAATGTATGTTATGTCATGGACTCCCAAATAACAACATAACACAGTCCACAGAACCCAAATGCAAGGCCATGTGGACAAATCCCAGTAACATGTCCACCATGTCCTACTGCATGAACTGTGGACCAATCCCAAAATACTGCTGGGATGATGTGATGACTATAGGGAACTTAGATAATGTTTGCATAATTTCACAAACACATACCAACATTTTAACCAGTTTTCTTTTATTTACGGTCTGGTACCTCGGCCTTTCGCCTTCAAAGGATCATAAACATAGTGTGCTAACAACAGTATATATACACATAAAGTAATACTGATTAGCACAAATTTCTCATATTAATTAATTAACTGATTAATTAGTCAATCAAGTCTTAAAATGATCACATAGTTTTAAAATGCCTTAAAGTAATATATCCAAAGTGCACACAGTGTATAATATAATACCAAAAAATTAATTAATAAATAACTTTATCTCTAATCTAAGAAGTAATTTTATTATAATAATAATAATAGTAATAATACTAATAATTTAAATACTTAACTCCAAATTCAGTCCATAAGGCTTCAGTGTGTTATACTTCAAAATCATTTTAGTTTCTAGTTCAAGTAATCTTTGAATATAAATTCCCCCACTTTCAAAACAGAATGGCTTGCCCAAAATACAAAACCTCAAACTATTTGGGCAACCACCATGTTTATCAAGAAAATGTTTAGCCACAGGACTAACTACATTATGATTTTTAATATCTCTTAAATGTTCCAAAATGCGAATTCGAACCATCCTTTTAGTTTGTCCTATGTACCATATATTTACACAAGAGCAACCCAAAATGTATACTACCCCTACTGATCTACAGTTAAAATGATGTCTGGGAGAAAATGTAACACCATTAATCCTAGTAATATTAGTGGCCTTCACACAGAGGCTGCAGTGGCCACACAGATATGTACCTAATGGGCGACTCCCTCTCTCATCAACTCCTTTAAAGAAGTTATAGTTTAATACCTCCTTCAAATTTTTCCCCCTCTTATAAGAAAAAGTTATATGTTTGGGAAACAAATGGCCTATATTCTCATCCTCATAAATTAAATACCAATATTTCCTCACTACCTTCATTAATTCTTCAGATAAAGGGGAAAATTTAGTAACAAAAAATAATTTTTCCTCATTATTATTTCTTCCTATGTTCTCAGATACTAAAGAATTATATCTATCCAACCCACCTTCGAAATTTCGATATTCACTATAATTAACAATACCAAGTATTTTGTTTTTACACATTGATAAATGATCTTTATTATAACCCCTCTTTATTAACCTTAACTCAACATTATTTAATTCTTTATGCCTCTCATTTTCATCACTAGTATGGTCAAAAATTCTTTCGAACTCACCCAAAGGTAATGACCATACTAGATGTCCAGGGTGCATACTCTCCGCATGTAAAAACATGTTTACCGAGGTATCTTTCCTGAAAGGTCTAAAACCAATGTAATCCTCTTTATGATACAATGTTATATCTAAGAAATTAATCTTATCCCTGTTATATTCAAAGGAGAAGGTCAAACCATGATCAATGTTGTTCAAATTATCGAAAAATTCAAAAAATTCAGTGATATCACCACTACATATCAAAAAAAGATCATCAATAAATCGCTTATAAACTATTACATTCTTTTTATAAAATGAAGTGGGATAAATATATTGTTTTTCAAAAAATCCCATATACATAATGGCATATGAGGGCGCAAATGCAGCCCCCATAGCCGTTCCTTTCAATTACAGAAAAAAATCATTATTAAAGCAAAAATAATTATGAGTAAGACAGAATTCTAACAATTGTATCAAGAACGTAGTTCTAGGTCCATCTCCCAACATATCCTGAACTGCTTCTAACCCCCATCTTTTATTAATGTTTGTGTATAGTGACTTCACATCTATGGTTACCCAATAGTAGTCATTACACCATTTCATTTGAAAAAGTTCATTTATTAAATCCTGAGTGTTCAAAATATGTGCTGTCACTTTTGATAAATGTTTTTTTTAAATGAAAATTCAAAAAGATGTTAACATTACTCAAAAAGGATCCTATTCCTGACACTATTGGCCTACCTGGTGGGTTTTCTAAACATTTATGCACTTTTGGTAAGGCATAAAAAATCGGTGTCAATGGTTTCTTAATAAATAATTTCCCAACATCACTATGGCTAAAAAAGCCAAGATGTTCCCATCTTTCCAATAGGTTTAATAGCTCAATATTAAATTCTATTATAGGATCCCTACTTAAGCATTGGTATTCATTCTCATTATTCAACAAATCATTAACCATCTCACAATAATTAGATCTATGTAAGATAACCCAGTTGCCACCTTTATCTGCACATTTGAAAATGAATTCCCTTTTAATTTTAATCATATTATTTAAGGCCATCCATTCATTTTTATTTAAATTATAATATTTTAAACTTTCCTGTGAATTATTCACTAATAATGTCATTTCTCTAAATATAACCTTAAAAAAGGTGGCAATAGCGGGTACTTTAATGTTAGGTGTAAACTTGCTATCAGAAGTTAAATACTGAAGTGACAGTCTCCCATATCCCATATGATAACCTTCACTATTTTCAATATTTTCCACATTAGTCACATTTTCATCTTCAGGATAAATATCAGCATTTTCATAATCATAAATAGATACATTCAATGTGCAATGTTTGCATAATGTTTGGAAGAGGATAGAATAATAGAGGGGGAGGTAGGAGCACGGGCGGCATGAAGTGTGTGAAATCCGAAACTCAGCCATGTGCATATACTATCCCTGCCTACAAACCTGCTCATAAACCACAATGTGAAGGGGTAATTTCCAGAATTATGACCCCTGCCTCTGGGTAACCTGTGTGAATCTGTACAGCTGTGAGGTATGGCCACAGCAGGATATGGCCATACTGTTACGTCGATGGATGTACAAGTATGGGATCCTCAGCCACCACTGTACCAAGGAGCTGAACCATTTACACAGACCCAGCAGCAAGTGTCTGCAGCTTCCCCTCTAGAATGGCATGATTGTGCAAGAATATGTAGGCTGCAGTCCACAATACTGGACACAGCTGCATTCACCCTGTGTTTCTCGGACATTACTGCAAGCAAATATGTATACCTGACAGTACTTGATAACATAAAACATCACAGTGTAAAACAGTACATATGCCTGAATATCTCTGCTAACACCAAGACCATGTAGCAGAAACAGCACAGACACAATTACCTACAGTAACCTACTATCCTTTGCCCATTTTGACCCTGTATTGTCAACTTATCTACAGAAATCCCCACAGAAACAGGTTGCTAGCTGTAGGTGTAGAACACAAAAGCCTGCACTGGAGTACAACCTACCTGGAATCTGGAATGGATTCACACATTTAATATAGAAGGTCATACTGGGCATGCTCCCACACATAAAGAAACAAAGCCCATGTCTGACAACAAAATACTGAAAGGTCATACTGGGCATGCTCACACACTTACAGAAATGAAGCCCATGTCTGGCAACAACAGTGGACTATACATATCTGACAGTCACAGATTATTGTGCGCACTCTCCTCAGTACACACCAGTCATGCTTTGCACACACATTGGATAGGAATACACACATATATCCAAGGACAACACACTATAATAGGCCAAAATTACACATACATAGATGTGTGGAAGAGAGTGACAGACAGTGACAAAGAGCCTCCCATCATGAGACCTGTCCCATCCAGCACAGATCCAATTGGCTAAAACCACATGATGTGCAAATGTCAATCAATGTAGACATTTGTCTCTGGTATCCCTCAGCACTATAGTATCTGTGGTGCTTGTGCTAATTGTGTAACATGACTGTACACGTCAGTAGTCATCTAGCAGTTGTATACACATACCTGTGGAATACAAACCTGTGTGTGCCTTGAGTGTTGTGTGTCTGCTTCCAGATGAATGGAATATGGCCCATGCACACACACTGCACTCCCCATTGCTCTACTATGGCAAGCCTCACCTTGAAATACAACTTTGGGGAAGGAATAGCCCTATAAGCCCCATGGTGCATGCTATAACTGCGTAATGCTATAGTGTGATGTACTAGTTAGGTAGGAGTTCTAATCCCAGACATGACAACTGTGTGTGCGTGTGTGCATGTGTGCGTGTGTGTGTATGTGTGTGTGTGTGTGTGTGTGTGTGTGTGTGTGTGTGTGTGTGTGTGTGTGTGTGTGTGTGTGTGTGTTTGTCTGTGTAGGGATCAATGCTTTTGAAGCCATTCACAGTCAATACAACTTCCATTGTCCTACTTTGGCAAGCTTGCTGATGTCATTCACTTTGAAATATACCTTTGGGGAAAGAGTAGCCCAGTAATCTCTGTGGCATATCCTGTAACTGCGTAATGCTGTAGTGTGATGTACTAGTTAGGTAGGAGTTCAAATCCCAGACATGGCAAGTGTAAAAGTTTGTGTGTTTGTCTGTGTAGGGATCAATGCTTTTGAGGCCATTCACAGTCACTACAATTTCCATTGCCCTACTTTGGCAAGCCTGCTGATGTCATTCACTTTGAAATACACCTTTGGGGAAAGACTAGCCCAGTAACCTCAGTGGTGCATGTTATAACTGTGTAATGCTGTAGTGTGATGTAATAGTTAAGTAGGGGTTCTAATTCCAGACATGGCTATGTGAGACTTGGTGTGTGTGTGCATGTGTGTGTGTGCATGTGTGTGCATGTGTGTGTGTGTGTGTGTGTGTGTGTGTGTGTGTGTGTGTGTGTGTGTGTGTGTGTGCGTGTGTGTGTTTGTCATTCCTATCCTGTGTGGAGGTAGCTGTGAGTGTGTGACAACAGGACTCATTGTGGAGTGGGTTTTGCAAATTTCTTATATGGTGGGCCTTTTATATGTCACAATGTCCACCTTACAAGGATAACAAATGTCAAACAGCAGAGAGGCTGGGGTAGACAATCCATACCCCTACATGTGACATCATGGTTTGGGGAACAATATAGGCAACCCTTGTATTACCCAGAGAACACTCTCCACCCATGTCTCATAAACAGACACACTTGGCTAGGCAACAACCACTATGTTGGTAGTTCCCTGCATATTGCCCATGGATAGTAACCAATGCGTGATTGCAGTGGACTACAGAGGACATGGCACCCTGTCCCATCCCTACAATAGGCAAATCATTGCATACAGTGAGCCTTCGCTATGTTCCCTACTGGACGCCTGCAACAAATTTAGAGCTAGGAAATGTAACCCACAAAGGACATACCATGCCTTATACACATGTCCTGTATGGACAGATGCCACTGACACCAGGGAATACCTGTATCATGCTGACAATGAAGGTGCAGGGTCTACATGGTATCCATTGCCAGTTCTCACCACATGAAGTCAGGAATGGCACATTTGATGATAACAATCTATCTACACAACATGCCCCAGACACTCCAGGTACACTTCCACATGTCACAGAACATGCATGTGGGATGTGTGCACATCCCAGACACCATCCATGTTAAGGAATATAAAACACATACATGGCAAGCATTGCACAGCACTGGCCGCCCACAATAGTACCCAGATGACTGGATGGTGAATACAATACCCATCTGTGTGGGCCAATCCAGACACTACACCCCTGAGCCACACTGCAGACCATTGCCATGTGGGCTGATGCCAAGGTATACCCTTTACCTAGCCTTGGACAGACTAGTGGCACAGTCACCCACTACACACCTGTGAAGCAATGCACCCATGCATGTCAGTATTAGCAAACCTGTATCTGTGTGTGTGTGTGTGTGTGTGTGTGTGTGTGTGTGTGTGTGTGTGTGTGTGTGTGTGTGTGTGGAGTATAATGATATGGATGCCATTCACACTCACTACACCTCCCATTGGCCTACTGAAGCATGCCTTATGATGTCAGACACCTTGACATACCCTTTGCACATATATCATCCTGATAACCCCTGTGGTGCATGTGATACCTGCGTATTACTGTATTGTGGCAAACTAACTAGTTAGGAAGTCTAATCCTGACCCTGCCAACTGTGATAATGTGTGTAAGCCCCTGAGAGAGTGTGGCTGTGTCGACCTTGATAGCTGTTCTTGTGGACAGGCACATGTACTATACCTACCTTATACCTCCTTTATCACTCTTGCTGATGTCACTCACCATCAAATATTCCTTTGGACAGCTCCCCAACATGTAAGCTCTGAGGCGCATGCAATAACTCCATAGACATGTGATAGCAATACATAGGCAGGGGGTTGAAACCCTGTACTGGTAAGTGTGTGACACAAACATGCTTAGGTTTTACTCTCCCACCCTCTCCTTATCTTACTTTGTCTCTGTCTGTCTCTCTCACTCCCTCTCTGGTGGATGTGGAGAAGTACACCTGCTTTGCTTAGGCAGCATCTTGTGTTTTGTAAATGATCTCATGATCAGCTGATGGCCTCTGCATGAATTGCAGTCTCCCACTAGCTGATTGCATGTGGAACAGCTGTGGTAACATTCCCCCTAGCCAATTGCATGGAAACACACTCCTATAACTAGGACTATCATGTGGGTGTCGGCCCTTTTCATTCACTGTGAGCAGAACTTCATGTCAGTGTTTGGCAAACAGCATCACAGATGGTAGTGGGATATACCTCTAACAACATACACTGTGGAGTCAGGCCAACAAACAGGAGGGGGATGTTCCAGACATGATTACAGAATGTAAGTCTTGCTCTTCTGCATTTGGAGTAATGTTGGTTTAACAGGGTTTGTGTAGATATGGCTGGTTTACATGATTTAATACCTGTCATGACAGTGTTTTCTGTTTGTGGAAACTCCCATCTGTAGGGTTATCTGCAGACTGGCCAATGTTTGGAGTCTTATGTGTCTCGTGTTACTCACAAATCACCTATCTTAGAACTGTAGAAGCATAGTCTGAGGATTGCAGTCAGTACATGGTGACAGCCATGAGAGTTACTGACTTCATATCTCTCATAGGACATGTCACAACAAACCCTGTCACAACAGTAAATGTATGAGGTTATCACAGCAACATGCCAACACTGGCCCAGTATTTGCGCCTCCAGCCACAAGTCTGTCAACCTTTCTACATATGTCATGCAGTAAGAGGTGCATATTTTCTGTACACCATTATTTACTGACATCATACCTGATAACCAGCCAATCAGATATCAGACTGCTAGACATGTTATGTATAGTAGGGGTGATATTTGAGGACATAACCTGCCCATTCTGTGGTTGTGTGTACAGTAGTGAGGTCTGTGTACTTATGGTGATTGTCAATTGTATGTGTATTGCAAATATGTACCTTGGCCTGTGTACAGACTGTGGTAGACGTCATTGTTCTTGGTCCTGTTATATCTGATGTTACATGCTGCTCCAGTGTATGGTACCCTATCAGCTTACATGTTTGTAGGGCCAAACACGCCCATGTCCATTACCACAGACAGGCATCGGACCACACTGTGTCATGGCCCAGTATATGTAGGGTTAGTGTGTGAGTGGCATATATGAGGATGGTGTTGCTCAGACAGTCCATATACTGCAATATTAAGCTTGCTTACCATATGTGGCTGTGGCTGTGTTCACATTGGTTGTGAGTATGCACTTTCACAGGTGTCTGTTACTCTGTGCTTTGACATACCTTTAGAGCCTGCTATATTTGCAGGTACATGTGTATTCCCCCATAAGAAATGTATGCCAGTGTTGTGGCAGTTTGCCTGTAGTTTGCACAGTGCTTTGTTACATGCCTAGCAGCTTAGTGTAATTACCCAGTGTGATGTTATGTCCAGATAATTGCCAGATGTACTGCTGCCAGGCCACCATGACTGTCATGTATTTCTGACAAAGCAGTGGGATGCTGTTCAGATGCATGTCACTAACTAATGGGTAGTTTGAGGCCATGTGACCTCTGCACCACCAGTTATTATGTGTTGGGGCAGACAGGAGTGTATGAATGCATAAATTGTGTGGGCATATGTAGTCCAGTATTTACGTGACATACCCATTTACATGGTTGTTAACATCCACATTGTCAGGCTTGGTCCACATGTCTCGCACTAAGGGGATCTGTGTATACCTCTGGACTGACCAGAGTTTGCCAGACTGTCCACATTTATTGGTCATATCTCTGCTGTAGTCCACAGGATCATCACTGTGATATCGGTGGTACTGTACTATGAAGACCTTAGGATGTCTGTCAGTAACTGATGGTGTACATGTCAATAGCAGATGTGACCTCCCTCATACAACATTTCTGTTACGACAACCCCTGTTACAGTATCAACAGTCTACATATATACCTGCAAACATACATGACATCCCCTTGCACTAAGAGGTTGAGACTATTGGTGCTGAGATATGACTCCACTCCATGTTCTGGACATATGGTAAACATATATGTGTATAGATATATAAATATATATTCATATATATATATATATATATATATGTATATATATAGATATATATATATATATATATATAGATATATACACATATACATATCTACATACATATATGGATATCTATATATATATATATATATGGGTTCCCTTTATAATTTCAAAATACTGAAATCCTGGCTTTCAGTATTTCGAAATTATAATACTGAAGCCTTGGAATTCTGAAACACCAGAAGTGGGAAATTCAAAATAATGATGCTCGGAGCCTCTGGTGTTGTGGTGTGGGAATGCATAGGTGTAAGTGTAGGTAAGTACATATGAGTGTGTTGGTTAGGGGCTTTAGTGTATGTTAGCCTGTGTTTTGGCTGTGATGTTTGTGTGCATGGGGCTGTGAAATGTGTGTGTGTGAGTTACCTTTGTGTGTGTGATTGTGCAATCTCAGAGTTAGTATATATAAGTGGGGGGGTGTTGCGGTGTGTGAATGCATAGGTGTAAGTGTAGGTAAGTATGTATGAGTGTGTTGGTTAGGGGCACACATAGGGGGTGCAGGGGGGGGCTTGCTCCCTGCTTGTCTTTAGTGCAGGATTGTTTGATTGTGGGGGAGATTGTATGTATGTGTATGTGTGTGGTGTATTTGCACTGTAGATTTGCAGTTTTAAATTTTGCGGTTATGGGGTTTCAGTATTTAAAGGTTTTGGCTATAGAATTTCGAAATAGTGAAATTCGGGATTTCAGTATTTTGGGATTCTATAGTGAACCCATATGTACACACACACACATATATATATATATATATAAATATATATATATATATATATATATATATATATATATATATATATATATATATATATATATATATATATATATATATATATATATATATATAAACATATACAGATATTTTATTTATTTATTTTTATTTATTTGCAGTTGGTTTACCAGGATAGTCCATTGGGCCAAAAAGAACCCATTTTCAATGGAGTCCTGGGGAGAAAAGCTCCAAAACAAACATTACAAAAAGATTACATTAGTTTACAATTTCAATCATTTGTAGATTAGAGACAAATCTTTAAACAATGGTAACAAGAAGATTACAGCAGTTTAAAATTTAAGTCATTTGTGGGTTACAGAGAAAACAAAACAAAGGTTAAGCAGTTACAGTGATAAGTTATGGGTTTTATTTTGTAGGAAAAATTAAGATATAAGTAGATGAAATAAAGATCCTTAGGTTAAGTTCTGAATAGGAGCAAGCATTGCTGTTGTGTAAATATATAGTTCCATGAGTGGAATTGTAGGGATTGTCAAATGATAAGATGTTGTTACAGATGGCTAAATTGGTGTCTTGTAATATATGAAATAATTGTTTGTAAGAGGTGGGGAATAGGCTATGAGGGGTGGGTGCAGGAGCATTCCCAAGAGGATGTTAAATGTGAGTGCAGTGATTTTTTAAAGACAGGGAGGTTGGTGATGGTACAGATAGAGGGAGGAAGTGAGTTCCATATGCGTGCCAGGGCATAGGATAGGAGGTTTTGTCCTGGAGAGTGAAGGGGTTTGTACAGTTCTATTAGGTTTTGGTTATTAGATCTTAGGAGTCTTTGTGGCATGTGCATTTTAAAGGTAGAGTTGAGAGAGGGACAGAGTGAGGGTTGAAAAATTAGTTTGTGAGCAAACGTGAGTTGAGTATATGAGAGATAGTGAGGAAGCTCTAGCCAATTGAGTTTGTGCAGAGATGTACAGTGATGGGTAGATGATTTGTGGCTGGTGGCAAATTTGGCAATCTTATTATAACAGGAGGACAGTTTACTTTTGAGAGATGATTGTAGGTTTGTTAGGAGAGGGGCACCATACAAGAGAGAGGGGATGAGAAATGTAGTAGCAAGAGTGATCTTTGTAGATGTAGTGAGGAATTGATTGTTACGGTACAGCATGCCGAGTTTTTGGTGGGTTTTTTTATGTTTAGTAGTAGGTGGCTTTTGAATCTAAGCTGGTCATCAATCTGGACTCCTAGTAGTTTGGTTTCAGATACTAGTTCGAGAGGTGTATTATTCTGGCTAGTGATGGAGAATAGTGTACTATCAAAGGTTGTGGTTTTGAGGGGGTAAATACCATAAGTTTGGTTTTTGATGCATTGAGTGCTAGATGATTGTCCTTCATCCACTGTTCTGTGGTAGAGAAGGCATCTTGAGTTAGATGTAAAAGAGTGGGGATGGATCTGGCTGCACAGATAATTGTAGAATCATCTGCATATTGAATAAGTTTAGCATGGGGAATTGAATGGAAAAAATCGTTTATGAATATATTGAAAAGGAGAGGACCCAAGATGGATCCTTGGGGGACACCAGTGGGTGTGTTAAGGAAAGTGGAGATGGCTTTTTTCCACTTGACAGCTTGTTGTCTGTTAGAGAGATAGCTGGTGAACCAATTGAGAGAGGAAGGGGGATAGGTTTAGGTTAGATAGTTTAGTAAGGAGAAGGTTGTGAGAGATAGTATCAAAGGCCTTAGACAGGTCAAGAAAGAGGGTAGATACAGTGGAGCCAGAATCTCTGTCTTTATTTACAGTTTCCAGGAAGGAAAGGAGGGCAGTCATGGTACTGTGACCTGGTCTGAATCCATGTTGTGTGGAAGTTAGTAAGTTGTTATCTAAGAGATAGGGAAGGAGTTGAAGATGGATACATTTCTCTAGGAGTTTTGATATAGGAGAGAGGATGGCGATGGGACGAAAGTTAGTAATATTGTTATTATTGCCTCCTTTGTGCAGGGGAATGATGAAAGCCCTTTTCCAGAGTTTGGGTACAAGACCTTCTTGGATAGACCGATTGATTAGGATGCTGATGGGAAGGCAATGGCTTCGCAGCTATGTTGAGGAAGGATGATGGAATGTTATCGGCATTGGAGCATGGTTTTAGCTTTTGAAGGAGTTTTCTTATGGTAGAAGTAGGAATGGGTTTTAGGGAGAATGATGGGAGTTGGGAGGCTGGAGATGAAGGGGTGATGATAGGGAAGATGCAGAAGTAGGGGGTGAGGTGTTATTAGAGAAGGATGAGGTTAGCTTGGAAATAGAGTCTATGAAAAATGAATTGAATTGGGTAGCCAGATCTATATCTTGTGCATTTGGGTCTGGGCTTGGGTTTTCTGTTGAGCCAGGTTTTAGGAGGGTAGTGATGCCTTTCCAGAATTTTTGTGGATTGGTTTTGTGGTTGTTTTGCAGTAAGGAGAAATAATTTTGTTTATCAATTGTGATAAGCTTTTTAACTCTATTGCGAAGTGTTTTGAATTCATTAAGGGTGGTGGGAGTTTTGTTTCTTTGGTAACGAGACCATAATTTGTCTCTGAGTCGCATAGTGGTTTTTGTGTTTTTTGTTAGCCAGGGGGTGATTTTGTTACTTATTCTTTTGGTTTTATGGGGCAAAACTATCTAGCAGTTTTAGGAAAGTTGTATTGAAGTGTTCAACAGCATTATCTAGGGGTAGAGTTTTTAGGGGGTTCCAGTTTATTGATTTTAGGGAGTCAGAGAAGGCTATTGGGTTGAATTTCTTTAGATAGCGAGTACTGATGTAGTTATGGGTAACTTGTAATGGAGATGGAAGATGTCTGGTGTAAGTGGGAAGGTGGTCACTGAGGGAATTAGGAAGAGTTCCACTATCATTGTAGTTGTGAGGATGAGAGACTAAGATCCAGTCTAGGGTACTTCCACTGGAGAAGTCTTTAGAGGGCCTAGTAGGGAGGTTGATGAGCTGGGAGTACTTATAAAGGTTGATGTTTAGGCGGTGTGTAGGTGAATGAATGGAAGACCAATTAATATTGGTGTCTCCCATGATAATAGTTTCATTGCTGATGTTGGTAGAAAGCCAGGATAGTATATCTTCAAGTACTGAGATATTGTCTCCAGGGGGAATGTAAAGTGATGCTATGCAAATGTGTTTGTGTTTATTTAAAGAAAAAAGAGCTAGAACTAATTCTGCATTGGAGAATTGTGGAATGGGTTTGTTGTAGGGAGTAATGGATAGGGAGGATGAGTAAAGTAGAGCTACTCCCCCACCCTTTTTCTGTACCCGGTCTTTTCTGATGATGGAGTAGTTTGGTGGTACTATTTCAGCATCTTTTATATGAGGTTTTAACCAGGTTTCTGAAATAGCTAGGATGTCAGGCTTGTTGTGGTGAAGCCAGGCATGAAAATTGGGGATTTTGTTAACTATGCTTCGGGCATTTAGAGAAGCTAATAGGATAGATTTTGATGTAGGGTAAGTGGTGTTTGGGCCTGGGTTAGGGTGTATATCTCCTGACAGAAGTATGGTTGATAGGAGTTGGAAAAAGTTGGTGTGGTGTTTGGATTGTCTTGTTTGTATCTTGTGTGTTGTTGGGTTTATGTGGATATTTGAGGTTAGAGAGGGGCTAAAGTGTTTATAAGTAGAGCTTAGTTTGTAGTTAAAAAATAGATGGGTCTTTATGGGATACAGTGCAGGGGAGATTGAGGCAAATGAGTTTGAGTGGGTTGAAGGGAGTGAGCTGGTTGAGTGAAGTAGTGGTGTGTGAGTTGTGGAGTTGGGCTGGGTGAGGTGGTAGATATAAATAAGGTTTATTATTAGTAGTAGTTGGATTGAGATTGATGTTAATTTAGCAAGCATGTTGAGGCTGGTAACTTAGAATATGTAGAGTAGGTAGGAGGTTTAGGAATAGATGTTGTGTTCAGTATGAAGGGTGGTATGAGTAGATGGATTATAGGGGGAGGGGGAAGATGATGGTGAAAGGGGAGGAGTTTGTTAGGTAGAGAAGAAGAAGGTGGAGAAATGGGTGGGGTGTAAATGCTAGATAGGATGTAGGAGTGGTTTGCTAAGTATAAATGTAGATGCACTGGGGGTGGGTGGGATTTGGGGGTAGGGTAGGGGAGCAGAGCCCTAACGGAGCGGGTAGAAAACGGCAATGGAGCAGCTGAGGAGAGACAATCAGTCAGCAGAGCTGATTACGTTTGGAAAGGTTAGCAAGTCTAAAGTGGGAAGGAACACAGATAGGTGGGGAGGCTGTTATAGAACAGGAGAGTGTGATAAGTAAGAAAAAGGGTACAGTGTAAAGTGTTAGAGTAGTTCAGTTAATAGAAGTATGGAGTCATAATGGCAGAATGTGAAATAGATAGGCAGGAGAAAAGTTTAGATGGGATAGGGGTGCCACTTGCAGGGCAAAGCTGGTAATACAATCAACTATAATGGGGAGGGTAGGCTCTTGATAATTTAGGGGAGTGAGAAAAAAGTAGTAAGTGGGGTACTGAAGGTGGTGTAGGATATGTGTTTACTAAGGTAGCTAGTTTTAGGGGGTAAGAGGCTGCTGGCTGACCGGGCACAGGACAAGCTTTAGAACCCCTGAAATAATAGCAGGCAGTAGTAAATGTTACATGCAGGACATAGGTAACATACATTTAGTTTCTTTTCCTTGAGAGAGGAAGCAGGGAGTAGAGGCTGAGAGATGACACCACGGTTTAATGTTGAAAGGGTCCTTTGTCTCCAGGTAGGTAGTTTCTTGGAAAATATAGGCTGGAAGGTAGGTTCTTAGAAAAATATAGGTCGGAACAGCACAGTGTAGAGCAGGGTACTTGTGGGAGAGAGAGAGAAAGAGACAACAGTGGTGGTGAGTAGCAAGAAGCTAGCATTAACATAAGTATGTTAGTTAGTACAAAGTTGAGAGAAAGAACAGTTAGACAATGTACATTCACTGTTAAGTACTATGTTACTAATGTCCAAGCAGGCTATATTCTGGAGGCTCAGTAGGGCTACATACAACTCATGAGCTCCAGGACATACTCAGTCAAGAATATATGTAAAAAAAAAGTACAGCCAAAATCAGGAACATTGCATAGAAATAAACAGGATTGCTATATTTTATCACTTGGTGAGAGTTAGGACTGGTAGCAGGCTCACCATTTACACTAGGCTTTGAACTAGGAGGCAGCACATTTATTATTATACAGCATGACATAGGCTTCCATGTGGTTAGCAAGATGCTAAAGGCATTACCCAGCCGTTTAAATAAGTAATTAGCTAGCGTAGTATAAGTAGATGTAGTTTCCAATATTCTTGCTGGGCGTGGTATAGCTTCAGCGTGGTCATATTAATTAAGTAAATATGTGTGTAATTGATAATACATCTACTGTACACAATAAAAGATGGTAAGTTACCAAGCGTCCTAAATGTCGTGGCACCCACAGTGGTTGCATCAACTATGGCGTTTGATTGCACACATAGGAGACTCCACGTGGGCTATGGACTGCTACTAGTCATACAGTGCAATTTGGGTAAAGAGAGTAGAAACTGAGCTCTATATTAGTGATCTACTCTTTCTTGAATATCGGAACTAGAAATTAGGCTGTAGCCTCCTATTTGTAATGTGGCCGATTCAGTCTAGAAAAATAGCTCAAAAAAGTACATTCAGCACCCGACTTGCAATTCAGACATTACAGGCTACAAGGTGTAGCTCAAAAGGACAAACATCAGTAGCTGTAAGCCCTCGAGTGAAGCTAGCTCCAAACTGTTACCGGCTATGGCTTCCGACTTGCAAACCCAGTTACAACTACACAATATAGTTCCAAAAGACCTACAGTAGATTTTGAAAGCCCCCAAATAAAGCTAGTTGTAATTATAGTATTATAGCAATTATAGGCTAAATTAACCTGAGGAAACAGAAGTCAGGGCAGGTAAAATGAGTCTGTTTAAACTGCCGACTCACTTGGCTCTCAGTTTATAAAAACAGCTGTTGCAGGCTAAAGCTAGAAACCAAGCAGTAGAAACAGCTGCCGTTTTGGCTTGTACGGAGTATCCGTGCTAATTGTTTTAGCAGGAACAAGCAGAGATGAAGCATATCATGTACTATTTAACAGGCAAGTCAACAACGGACATTTAAGTGCAGTCCAAAAAATGCAGCTGTCTACGAAGCCTTTACCAACGTAATTCTGACCTCGCAAAGCCTTTAAGATAACTTGTCAACATAAGCACAGAAACAACAACTCCGACCTCTCAAAGCCTTTCAAGACATTTGTTACGGCATAACAAACATAGAAACAACATATGCACATATAATTATAGATATCTACATATATATTGACATAAATATATATATATATATATATATATATATATATATATATATATATATATATATATATATACACATATATGATGTACATACATTTATATATATATATATATATATATATATATATATATATATATATATATATATATATACAGAGATCTATATATGGCCATATATATGATGCACTGTACAGATGTATATAAATACATATCTATGAATATATATGTATATGTACATGTAGACATATATCTACATATGTATATGTATATATCCATATCCTTGTCATGTGTAAATATTACTGTTGTGTATACCTTCTCAGATGTATCACACCATATGTATCTGTGTATATTCAGATATAACAACATATGTGATGCAACAGTAATATCACTAAGAGCTACCCAATTGTAGAAGTCACAGCAATTGTTCAATACTATTCAATATGTGTTCTGACAGATATATTGGAAAAATAACTGTATTCAAAGATGTCATGGCGTAGTGGTTAATTGTTGTGACTATAGTGTACAGGATCCTGGGTTCAAGACCTGCAAGGGCTGTTTATTTTGTTGCTAGGCAGAACAAGGGCTGCTGGATACAGAATGTTTAAGGCAGTTTTGAGCAGCTTTAAGCAAATTTGCACGGGTTTGCACGAAGCTAAGCGGTGCTAAGGTACGGTTAAACATATGGGCGCTTACACCATATAGGCTTCACTTACCACTGCAAAAATGTGCTTAGCTGTTATATTGCAGCAATGCTGACACTTGCTAAGCATGGCTCAGCCCTGGTAACAAGTACTCACATCCCAGTCTGATAACATAGCAGGGTAATGACATCTGTAATAAGAGCATGTAATGCCATGTACATAACATGCGTCTATGAGCTGTCATTACAGTAGCAAGGGGTGTGAGTCTCCTGTCTTGGACATTTGAGTATATAGGGCTTGTACAACACTCTTATCTTTGTGAATGTGTTACACACAAGGGTAGTATCCCAGGATATATGCAGTCACACTGGCATGTAATGTATCATTATGTTACTACTGTTGAAATTTCTTTCCCAAGCAAGAGTAGATTGCTAATTGTAGTACTGGAAACAAACACCCCTGCATGCATAGATGGACTCTGAGTCCTCACTGTCATGTTCCTGGTGTGTGAGCTGTATCACATTATATATTTCCTACTGGATAATGATTTGATATGTGGAAAATAACTGTAGACTACTGTCTGTATAGCACATGTCAGTGAGGGGCTGCCATCATGTAGTAATAGCATACCTATGGCATACCTATCAGTGTCAGACATCTATCTGTCAACACATTCATTCTACTGCACAGCTAGTTGGTGAGCTGATGTCTGTCAGTCCCTGTACAGATGTGCAGATGTCAGGTATCCATCTTGGATACGTACAGGCAATCTATGCTTGACTGACACTGACATGTCTGCCCAGCTGTGTTATAAATGGCACCACATGCCATGGTAACCTCAACTACACTACCACAGTCAACAGAACTTGCTTGGGTACAGGTCTCCAAGACAGACACTAACCATGTTATGTAATACATGCTGCATACATGTCAACTGGAGCACTTCACCGGCCCTCTGCAGGAGGCACCCAGAGGATTGGCTGATGCATGTCACTCTCACCTTGAGGGTCACCACAGTGGTGTCTGGTGATAGATGGCCTGCTGGCACATGGCAGGTAGCATGATACCACTGTACACACATCCCCTGCACTTCCCATCTTTCCATGGACAATTGCCTGGTACACACCTATGAACACCTGCACCGATGCACCCCAGTACTGACAAATGTGTACAAGTGCATTCCTGAGAATATCAGTGTCTGTGTGTTAGTAGACCTTTAATTGGGAATATCCTGAGGCCCTTCACACCCACCACACCACCCATTGCCATAGTTAGATGTGGCTACTGCTGTACCGGACATTACATATACCTTGTTACGCTCCTCTCCTTAAGGGCTACCTAGGCCTTGCAATACCAGCACAACACTGCTGTACAAATGGGTTGATAGGCATGGGATGCACACTGAGTTCTGGCAAGTGTGGGTATGTGTGCATGTATATATATATATATATATATATATATATATATATATATATATATATATATATATATCTGTGTGTGTGTGTGTGTGTAGGGTACAGCATTCCAAGGCCACATACTCCTATTACAATATGCATTGCCACACAGTATTAGGGATAGTGATGTTGATGTTGATAGGAGGGACATGACAATATATCACCCTACTGTGCCTGTGGCATGTGCATTCCAGTCCTGGTCAATGTGTGATGATGTCAGAGTGTCATCATGGGTTCCAGTGCATACAATATCCACAGTAGGGTATGAGTGCTGGGTATACTGTCATTACACCATGGTAACCCCGGTACATGTCCCATGTACCACTGTATGGTGACCACTGTCACTATCAACCATACAGGTAACTGATAGCACTATCCAGCCCAGTTATGCATGTGCTGTGTGCAACCTATCTGTAACACATTGGACACATTGACAAGGTAGTTAGCACTGATAGGTCCAAGTCTCTCGGATGTGTGTTTGACTGTTATGTGTTTGTCAATGTTTATATGACAGTATGTCACACTATGTATTGACCATATACAACCATTACATCCCCCATTACCATAGTGTACATGCCTGGGGATGCCTGCATGTAACATATAACCTGGAACACACCTCATCCTAAAAGCTGTGTGGTGTGTGCAATTAAAGCCACACACATCAGTAGCACTACATACCTAGGTAGGTATCTAGTCCCAGTGCTGCCAAATAAGAGTGTGCGTGTATGTTGAGGGATCTACTTCAGGTTGCAGAATATATATGTCCCAGGGGGTCATCTGTCTAAGAACAGTGTGTCATATGCTAACATGTCACAGGTATCATCCTGTGGACATACATTCCATCACAACTACTGTCAGCTGTGTAAATGGCCTCTTCCCCACTGTATACATGTGCAGAAATACTGGGATTGGTATATATAGCTCAGTGTGTCTGTTGTGGACACAGCCAATATCATTGTGGTTACTGTTGAGTGTATCCCTCCATATAGCTGGCCATAATACTGTACAGTTCATGTTAACAGGTTAGGTATTTGTCTATCACACTATATGTGGTTCTACAGCACCTCTCATCCTCCAAAGGGTAGGGGTGTGCCACCCACACCAGGACACATATGTTTACTGTGTTGAGGATTGCACTACATTGGGGAAGGGGACATATACCCTGCCGGTACCATCGTTAATGACATTAAACTAGTAGACTGCTTATTCCACAATGTGTTGTTCTGCATAGTCTGGCTTGGTGGAATTACATAAGCTACAATGGGTTCCTTGCACAGGTACTGACATCCATGTGTACAGTATTCTCTGTGTAGTGCATCAACACCTAAGCCTCTGTGTGTTATACACAAACATGTGGTGTGTACCACCCAGTAAAACTATCATTGTCCACTGTAGAAGGGCTGCTAACATGCACTCACCTGTATGCACCACCCCCAGACCTATCGGCCATGTGGCACAGGCAGTAACTGTTATACAGACCTGTGACATGTTCACCTGTACCCAGGATATAGCACAGCCAAGGTGTCACCACAGTGCCATACCCCTTGTGAGATATGATAGCAGACCATCCTCCTACTGACACATGGACACCTACAATACAAATGGATAAAATTATGAAGACCAAAATCACTCAGTGTTACTAACAGCTATAATGCATCATGGCCTGACAACTACACTACCTAACATGTAAGCATTAAATGTTACTTCTGACAACATGTTACACAGCAGTACATTGGTACACAGTAGCACAGTCACCATGTGCATCAGAACAATATTAGCCTGTCCCTGCATCAGTGTTATGGATGACAGGGATGTGGCACAGGTATCATCATATGCACATGGTGTTTTGTTGGTTTGACAGACACCTAGGCTGGGACATACATTTGACACCATATGTGTGAGTGAGGGGTTTTAATTACTGGTATGGCCATGTTGATGTGGTGTGTGTGTGTAGGTATGGGGTTGCCCTAGGTGTGTTTGTATTGTGTGTGAGTATGCATGCACACAGTTCTGCCATGTGGCTGTCCTATACAGCTGTTTGTTGGACAGCTGCAGACCATACCTGGCAGGGTGTGTGGTTCACTGCCTCCAGCCATGGACATGAGAACTGTGCCTACCAGGGGTTCCACAAGCATGTCCAGGTACAAGCCTCGATATGCTACACTCCCCTGCTGATGACATATGTCCGCTGGAACCAGGTCCATCCTGGAACTGGCCAGGGCCACGTGCACATGGCCTGCTGTGGTGTGGTATGGACAGCGCCTCCTGCAGTGCTGCAGCTGGTATGGCCACAACGGCTTGGTGTCCTTGCACATCCATGTCGACCTCCAGATGTTGGTGTTGCTGGCCTGCATCCATGTGGCCATCGCACCACTCCCAACACATGCTCTAGCATGGACAATTCACAGTCAAGGAGGCCCACCATCTCTCCCCACCATCTATCCATGACCTCTGTATAATAACAGAGGGCACTTGCAAGATCACGGATGTTGTCACTTACAGCTGAAAAAGAAGCCCTCTGTAACCTCAGACCCTGTCTGCTGTATCATCCCATACGTGCCTGCACCTCCATGACAGCCTGAAACATGCGTCTGGTGGTAGCAGATGTGGCACTTCTGCCAGGGGCACGATGACCAACAGCCCTCCCATGAGCACCCCAGTACATCTACCTATGTGGTACCCTGCCAGACATCCAGCAATGGCTGCTGTGTCCAGACACAGTAGCCATATATACCACACTGTCCTGTGCACTGCCACCAACCGTCAACTGTCCCCCTGTTATGGCCATTGGTGATGGAGTATCTATAGGCACTGTGATTGTGAGCGGGGATAGACTGGATAACATGGGGATGTTAAACAATGGTGCAGTTTTGGCCTCTGACAACCCTGCCTGTGCCTCAACACACCTATAATCATTTTCAGTGTCTGTATGTACACCAGCATCAGATTGCATGCAGGAGGGACCCTGACCCACCTCACCACCTGGGAGGGGAAAACAAGAAATGCACTTTAAGACCTGTACATCATTGCTTAACAGTACACACACATATACACACACACACACACGCACACACGCACACACACACACACACACACACACACACACACACACACACACACTGACATTCCACCATAATACCTACCTGTCCCTGAGTTTACAGACTGTCCCAAGTTTATTCTCTTAAGTTCCCCATTCTGCATCACACTTGGAAACTTACACTCATTAATACCAATCATTAATGTATCATTCTTCTAATTGCCTAGACAAGTGATCACAAAACATGACCTGTTACTCCATTACCTCTTTGACTTGACTGGAGTCGGTTTTACATGGACTCACTGCTGTCATCCAGTGTTCATCCTGGGTTTGTCCAGACATTGTAAGCATGGCCCCCATATGTTAGGGGCTACTACAGTCACTCAATAATGTCATGCACTGGAGTGTCATATGTAACTATTGCTCAGTCGATGCAAGACCTGTTGCTCTATTAACTTATTATGTGGACAACAGTAATATTTGGATACACTCACTGGTGTTGTCTAGTAATTCCCCAATGCATCTGTAGTGCTGCATACATGGGTATTCTTTCTCCTTTCTGATGATTACAATTTTAACAGTATACCTGGTGTCTAGTTTCCCTCCCAGTGCATGTTCCATGCTACAGACCTTATTATACTCTCAGCTGTACTGAGATTACATATCCGACAAGTATTCCTGGTGTCTCATGTGTCAGTCCATGTCCATGTACTTCACGATTCCAAAGGGAAGTCGAGACATATGAACAACCCCACAATCACACATGTACATACATGGACACACACACAAACACACACACATACACACACACACATCCTACATGCATCACCCCCTCCACTCCACCAGATTGCACTTACAGACAAAATAACCCCCCCCACACACACACTTACAGGTGAGGTTGCATGAAGATATTACACACAGACTTCCCATTACCCATTTGTCAACATGCATAACATATGGTACTCAACAGCATGCAGTGCAGCTATAGTCAATCCATGCTAGCAACAGTATACATGTGTGCAATGCATGGGCTGTTAGTAGGTTATGACCCTTCCCCTGGAAAACACTGCACCCATGTGCACAGTATTGCTGTACATCTGTTCAGCATCCTGCCATGTACTGTGCACCATACCTCACAAGTGTACCCACCATTGTTGAATGTGTATTACTATGTCAGTTATGTCTGGTCTGCTGCTCACAGCCCTTATGTGTTTGTCTGACACATACCTGGGATGATATGTGGACAGATGTCATTTGTGAATGCTTGATGTCTGATTTACAGATGTCATCATCAGTGGTGCAAGTATGACGAATACGATACAATTACACTGACAACTGTCAAACCTTACCATGGCTACGGGGAGTGTACACACCCTTATTGATATGACGCCCTCTTCCTTGATATGCCATGGGACCACATTACTGCATATGTTAACATTACATGAGCCTGATATGCAACATATGTCCTGTACAATAAAATGCAGTGTCAAACAAATGTGTTAGTTGTGCTGATGCTGACTTGAGATGCATACACTTCGTGGGTGCATATGTCTGCAGGCCCTTATCATGATGGTTGCACCTACTGTTATGTGTACTACAGCAGTCACTATTCCTGGCAGGGGTATACTAGCATGGGCCATCTGCATTTGCCAGTATATGGTCAGTCTGCCCTACACATGTGCCCCAACTCTGCATGATTGCAAGGTCAACTCATGTGGACATCCCTTGGAGTTCACACACTACTGTCACTATTGCTGTGGAGTCAGGGTTATGTCTGCCACAGTTCCTGACCCTGACTGTGTGCAGATACAGCCATTCATAGCATCCTTTGGATCCCTGCTGCAGTGCATTGCTGTGTCATGATGACACCCCCTCCCCACCTTCAGCCTTTTTGCAGATGCTTGACAACTATGGCCTACACATGTGTGTCAGTTTGCAGTGTGCCAAACACTGAACACCACATGTAACAGCCTAGTCCCAGCTAATGAATGGCAAACATACAGGTGTACACTGGCACCGGCATGTTACAGATGGGGATGGTGGGCCTGAGGTGGGGTGAGGTGTTTGTTGTGCAGCACATGTATCTTACATGATACTGTCTGTAGGTTTCCAATGTGGTCTTGGTACACCAGTACACATTGCAATGCATGCCTTTTGGGGACCTCTTCTGTTATGCATACACTACCTGTAGAGAGGCCTGGCTGATGTTTCCTGTGGTACAACTGTCACATCTGATTACCATAAGCCATGGGCCACACATTTGCAGTGTCACAGGTACTGCACAGCTAGTACTTGCTAGACATTCCTGCAACACCTTCAGTGTTGTGGCATGTTACTAGGCCGCCTGCATGACCAGTTTGCTACATGTGACATCATCTGTCTTGGATGGTTATCTGTTTATTTCCTACATTATTCCTGTCCCATGCATCCTCACCACATACATGACTGTCTGCATTGTTTGCCATGGTATATGCAATGGTGAGGTATAGCTTCATTTCCAACTCCTGGGTGCTACCTGTTGGGTATGGGGTCCAGTCATGGCATGTAAGATATGTGCAAGCCACGGCTGCCTCTGCTGCAGGTAAGCGGGCACATTTGATGGCCAAACATCTTGGACAGCAGACCATTTCTTGGTGTGACATTGGGGATGTGTACTTGCTGGAAGGTGCGTTTCCATGACAAATGCATGCGGTCAGTACCTCAAATGCTACTTTCACTATATTTTATCTTGCGTGTGTGCACACATATGTTTCCAGTGTTTATGAAGGTATGTATTCCCCATATTTGCTGTCCTAACATATGATTCCATATTACACACTCAGTGCTCATATTAGGACCACATTGCAGGTTGTAAGGGTTGTGGACTGCAGTATTGTGATATGCCGTAGTGTAGATCTGTAATAGTTGGCATTGTAATACTGGTATATACATTGTTGTAGCACTGCATAAGGGTGATGTTTCACACATGCCCCTACTGTAGGCCATTTGTCCCACCATTATGTTCATCTCTGTGCACACATTTTGCAATGACAGGATGTTAGTTATATTGCAGGTGTCTGACATACCCTTCAGATACACCATCATGGTGACCACTGTGATGCAGTGCAGTTAAAAGCAACAATACATGAACATGTACGGCATGCATTATGGGTAGGTGTGTTAAAATGTGTGCATTGAATATACCTTAGCTATAACATGACCAGTGTATTGGGAAACCTGAACAAACGCCATACTCACCAGCTACAGGCTGCTGCCTTGGAGGTATACCAGAAAGACCTACATAAGTGTGTGAGAGATGTGATGTCAGTAGCCACAGCTGTGGCATTGGTACAGGATGAGTGCAACATTACAGTACATCAACAGTATAAGCCCACAATAGTACAGATTATGCACATCTGTTTATTACTACTACACAGCAACAGGCTATATATATGTCATCTCACATATGCATGATCTAACCATACAGATGTGGATGGATACACAACAGTGGCCTACTGATGTACCCTGTGGCCTTACCTGCATGCTCCTCTGCCATTGTGTGGGTATCACCCACCTCCACTATGATCTCCATCAGGTGTTGTGCGTGCGGGTGGGCCGGTGCCCCAAGGCTGGCAAGGAGCTCCTCAATATGTGTCAGGGGGGCTGAATAGCATGACCGGCTGTTGTGAGCTGATTCCCCCCTGACTGAAGCAGCATGCCAATGGGCATTGCAATTTAGGTCTGTGCAATGATGCTGGACCTGCTCATAACTGCGATTATGCAGGCTGACATCATTTACCCTGTGGACAAGATCATTCCACAGGTGGTCCACTCCTGATGTTCATGGGCTGTTTGAATGAACAACACCTGGTAGTGCTGCATCAGGTGTGAGATGATGATCTCATTCTCCTCCGCTGTATAACTAGGAAGCCTCTCCCGGGACATCTTGCCTGAAAGACATAAAGATGGAAACAAGTCTGAGGACCTCATACAGCAAGGTTATCATAGTTTTTAATACACATCTCTGCCCCCCCCCACCATATCTGCAACAACAATCTGATCACACAGCTCAACAGGTATGTCTACAGAATACCTACCATTGGGACATACATCGTATTGTCCCACACTTTGTGCTATGTGTTTGTAGTCATGTTCCCTGTAGGGACACTATCATTGGTGGCCTGTTACAGACAATATCACCTGCATGCCATTGTAACGACCACTATGGTTCCATATATGCACGTGGTCTGTTTGCCATGTGATTGCTGCACATCTGTTGTATTTTGATATTGGGGATATCTATGCCTGCTGTTGGACATGATCCGGGAATGTGTGGACTATTATTACCCACATATGTTCCATAACAGTGACACAATAGCATGTTTAGGGAGCAGTTGCCAGCAGAACCACCTCTCCCACCTCATCTGGCCATGTTACTGGGCCACATCATATGTGGGACCCACCCTGGGGCCTCCTCATCTACTGGTTCTGCACTATCTTCAGGTGGAACCACCTCAGGGGATGGTGTCACACCCCCCCAGAGCACACACAGACATGATCCTATCACCCGAGGTCAGATCCAGGATTTGGTGCTTAGGGAGCTCCACAGAGACATGGGGGATGTGCTACAGCACCTTGAGGCCCTCAGTATACACTCACTGGATCTGCATGCTCCTCCTACTCAGCCTCCAGCCCAGGCACCTTCAGGGCCGTGAAGCTGATGGTGTGACTGGGCATGGGTGGGGGCCTCGTTCCCATTGTTTCCATATGAGGGCTCAAAAGGCTTCCACATCGCAGATGACACTCACCATCCAGGGTGTTTACCCACTACATGTGTCATATACCACTGCTGTAGGCTGTCTTCTCTATCTTCTAACCCACCTCCACAAACATACCTGCTATCCTTCCCCAAATTCCCAATCCCACCTTCACAAACAAGGGCAATGTGTTCCAAACCTGGGGTTCACACCTGACATAACCGTCAATTTTGCACACACTTACTGCTGTATATATATATATATATATATATATATATATATATATATATATGTGTGTGTATTGATATGTGTGATGTTCCCTCACACTCAGCATGCAGCACTGTCATGCAAAAGTAGGGGTCATGTATTTATATACGTGTGTGTGTGTCTGCGTGTGTGTGTGTGTGTGTGTGTGTGTGTGTGTGTGTGTGTGTGTGTGTGTGTGTGTGTGTGTGTGTTTTGTATATATATATGTAGGCATACACACACACACACACACACACATATATATATATATATATATATATATATATATATATGTGTGTGTGTGTGTGTGTGTGTGTGTGTGTGTGTGTGTAGATATATAATATGAGTTGTGTGTGTGTATGTCTATATATATATATATATATATATATATATATATATATATATATTTTTTTTTTTTTTTGTAAAGGAGATTTGTTGGGCCACATGTGGGTCCATAGGACACACACATGCCAGTCATGGAGGCTGACATACCCAACAACAGTCTCAGCCAGCAGGACAGATGTAGACAAACACAAACAAAGGCTGTGCTAAGGCCTCTGATTGATGGCTATGGAGAACATCCCTCCTCCAGAACTACCCAGCCAGACTACAACAGGTCAGAATGTGGAATGTTAGTTCTGAAGGGTAAGAAGTCTGAAACTGAAGTGTAGGTCAGTCAATCCTAAGACCTGTAGTACACTGATATGCCTCTAGTCAGCATGATAGGTCAGAATACAGAATTAAATGGAGTATCTGAAATACCAGTACAGTCATAGCAAATGTGTACAAGTGTCAGGTGTGCCCCCCAATCATATGTAGAAATGTAGTAACATGCATGTGTAGGTATAATAACAGTGGAGCACAGATTACTTGAGCTGGCCAAAGTAGGAAGACAGTTTGTAGCATGTGTACAATATGCAGGGCTGCATGTGTTAGGTTGGTGTGTGTTGTATATTGTGTGAGAGTGGTCAGTATGTAGGCATGGTGAGGTTTGTCCTGGTGGCCATTGGCCAGTGCTGCCAATGACATAGCCACATTCTTACAGCTGCAGTGCCAAAAACAATGCATCTCAGCAAAACACATTCCAGCAGCAAGCCATAGAAAATGTTTGGAAGTAATATCTGTCACCACCTGAAAGATGGACATGGCATGAATCTGGGCCCTGACATACAAACAGTACACAGGGGGAAGTTCCCCAGACAGACAGTGTATAATATGTTACTGTCAAATGGACACACCTTTGGAATTGTACATACAGGTTAGTAGCACATTAGTTGGGTTTGTAGTAGGGAATACGGATGTTGTCTGGCCAAACACTGGCAGACCACAAAGGTCACAGTTGTGAAGTATTGAGAAACAACTGATGTCCCTGCACAAGCCAGCATAAGTGGAATGCCCCATGCATATCTGTGAGTCAGATGCAAGTAGTGTCCATAGCACACATGCACCCAGCTCACCCCACCATCACCCACAGGTGCCTCTCTGGTCTTATCCCTACTGTTGGGAAAGAGTGCAATATGACCACCACCTCTGTATGGCAATAGCCAAAGAATGCAGCATGCAGAACAGGTGTCTTATACAGGTGTGTCCCTTGCTGTAAGCAGCACCCTGCCAGCATCCACACCACTGGATCATTAATGACAGAAAGTATTGGCATTAACACCTTGCACACCTACCCTGTCACCCCACGGGAATATAGTGTCTTGCAGTCTGGGACTGTAGGAGTGACACAATGCAATGACCTGCTGCAGCTGGCCTGCATGACTACCAAATGGCCTACAGTCCTGTGCCAAAGGCTTGTGTCTCACCCATACTGCCAATGTATGTTATGTCATGGACTCCCAAATAACAACATAATGGAGTCAACAGAACCCAAATGCAAGGCCATGTGGACAAATCCCAGTAACATGTCCACCATGTCCTACTGCATGAATTGTGGACCAATCCCAAAATACTGCTGGGATGAAGTGATGACTATAGGGAACTTAGATAATGTTTGCATAATGTTTGGAAGAGGATAGAATAATAGAGGGGGGAGCATGGGCGGCATGAAGTGTGTGAAGTCTGAAACTCAGCTGTGTGCATATACTATCCCTGCCTACAAACACAGGAATGGGTGGCTACAAACCTGCTCGTAAACCACAATGTGAAGGGGTAATTTCCAGAATTATGACCCCTGCCTCTGGGTAACCTGTGTGAATCTGTACAGCTGTGAGGTATGGCCACAGCAGGATATGGCCATACTGTCACATTGATGGATGTACAAGCATGGGATCCTCAGCCACCACTGTACCAAGGTGCTGAACCATTTATACAGACCGAGCAGCAAGTGCCTGCAGCTTCCCCTCCAGAATGCATGATTGTGCAAAAATATGTAGGCTGCAGACCACAATACTGGACACAGCTGCATTCACCCTGTGTTCCCCAGGACATTACTGCAAGCAAATATGTATACCTGACAGTACTTGATAACATAAAACATCACAGTGTAAAACAGTACATATGTCTGAATATCTCTGCTAACACCAAGACCATGTAGCAGAAACAGCACAGACACAATTATCTACAGTAACCCACTATCCTTTGCCCATTTTGACCCCGTATTGTCAACCTATCTACAGATATCCCACAGAAACAGGTTGCTAGCTGTAGGTGTAGAACACAAAAGCCTGCACTGGAGTACAACCTACCTGGAATCTGGAATGGATTCACACATTCAATATAGAAGGTCATACTGGGCATGCTACCACACTTAGAGAAACAAAGCCCATGTCTGACAACAAAATACTGAAAGGTCATACTGGGCATGCTCACACACTTACAGAAATGAAGCCCATGTCTGGCAACAACAGTGGACTATACATATCTGACATTCACAGATTATTGTGCACACACTCCTCAGTACACACCCATCATGCTTTGCACACATATTGGATAGGAATACACACATATATCCAAGGACGACACACTATGATAGGTCAAAATTACACATAGATAGATGTGTGGAAGAGAGTGACAGACAGTGACAAAGAGCCTCCCATCATGAGGCCTGTCCCATCCAGCACAGATCCAATTGGCTAAAATCACATGATGTGCAAATGTCAATCACTGTAGACATTTGCCTCTGGCATCCCTCAGCACTATAGCATCTGTGGTGCTTGTGCTAATTGTGTAACATGACGGTACAAGTCAGTAGTCATCTAGCAGTTGTATACACATACCTGTGGAATATAAACCTGCATGTGCCTGAGTGTTGTGTGTCTACTTCCAGATGAATGGGATATGGCCCATGCACACACACTGCACTCCCCATTGCCCTACTATGGCAAGCCTGCTGATATCTTCACCTTGAAATACACCTTTGTGGAAGGAATAGCCCTTTAAGCTGTGTGGTGCATGCTATAACTGCATAATGCTATAGTGTGATGTACTAGTTAGGTAGGAGTTCTAATCCCAGACATGGCAACTGTGTGTGTGTGTGTGTGTGTGTGTGTGTGTGTGTGTGTGTGTGTGTGTGTGTGTGTGTGTGTGTGTGTGTGTGTGTGTGTGTGTGTGTGTGTGTTTGTGTAGGGATCAAAGCTTTTGAGGCCATTCACAGTCACTACAACTTCCACTGCCCTACTTTGGCAAGCCTGTGATGGCATTCACTTTGAAATACACCTTTGGGGAAGGAGTAGCCCAGTAATCTCTGTGGTGTGTCCTATAAGTGCGTAATTCTGTAGTGTGATGTACTAGTTAGGTAGGAGTTCTAATCCCAGACATGGCAAGTGTAAACATTTGTGTGTTTGTGTGTGTGTTTGTTTGTCTGTGTAGGAGTCAATGCTTTTGAAGCCATTCACAGTCATTACAACTTCCATTGCTCTAATTTGGCAAGCCTGCTGATGTCAGTCTCTTTGAAATGCACCTTTGGGGAAGGAGTAGCCCAGTAAGTTTTGTGGCATGTGCTATAACTGCATAATGTTGTAGTGTGATGTACTAGTTAGGTAGGAGTTCTAATCCCAGACATGGCAGGTGTTAACGTTTGTGTGTTTGTTTGTCTGTGTAGGGATAAATGCTTTTGAGGCCATTCACAGTCACTGCAACGTCCATTGCCCTACTTTGGCAAGCCTGCTGATGTCATTCACTTTGAAATACACCTTTGGGGAAAGACTAACCCAGTAACCCCAGTGGTGCATGCTATAACTGCGTAATGCTGTAGTGTGATGTAATAGTTAAGTAGGGGTTCTAATTCCAGATATGGCTATGTGAGACTTGGTGTGTGTGTGTGTGTGTGTGTGTGTGTGTGTGTGTGTGTGTGTGTGTGTGTGTGTGTGTGTGTGTGTGTGTGTGTGTGTGTGTGTGTGTGTGTGTGTGTGTGTGTGTGTGTGTGTGTGTGTGTGTGTGTGTGTGTGTGTGTTATACCTATCCTATGTGGAGGTCTCTGTGTGTGTGTGACAACAGGACTCATTGTGGTGCGGGTTTTGCAATTTTTTTATATGGTGGGCCAATGGGTGTGACATATGTGAATGTGTGCATTACTGAGAATATCAGTGTCTGTGTGTTTGTAGACCTTTAGTTGGGAATATCCAGAGGCCCTTCACACCCACCACATCACCCATTGCTATAGTTAGATGTGGCTGCTGCTGTACCGGACATTACATGTACTTTGTTACGCTCCTCTCCCTAAGGGCTTCCTAGGCCTTGTAGTACCAGCACAACACTGTTGTAGAAATGGGTTGATAGGCATGGGATACCCACTGAGTTCTGGCAAGTGTGTGTCTGTGTGCATGTGTGTATGTATATATATATATATATATATATATATATATATATATATATATATATATGTGTGTGTGTGTGTGTGTGTGTATATATGTAGGGTACAGCATTCCAAGGCCACATACTCCTATTACAATATGCATTGCCGCACAGTATTAGGGATAGTGATGTTGATGCCCATAGGAGAGGCATGACAATACATCACCCTACTGTGCCTGTGGCATGTGCATTAGATTCATATCCCTGTAGTAGCACTCTTGGGATGAAAAAGGGGTTGTATTGCAGTCCTGGTCAATGTGTGATGGTGGGTATGTCAGAGTGTCATCATGGGTTCCAGTGCATACAATATCCACAGTGGGGTGCGGGTGCTGGGTATACTGATATTACACTATGGTAACCCCGGTACATGTCCCATGTACCACTGTATGGTGAACACTGTCACCATCAACCATACAGGTAACTGATAACACTATCCAGCCCAGTTATGCATGTGCTGTGTGCAACCTACCTGTAAAACATTAGACATACTGACAAGGTAGTTAGCACTGATAGGCCCAAGTCTCTCAGATGTGTGTCTCACTGTTATGTGTTTGTCAATGTGTATATGACGGTATGTCACACTATGTATTGTCCATATACAACCATTACATCCCCCATTACCATACTGTACATGCCTGGGGATGCCTGCATGTAACATATAACCTGGAACACATCTCATCCTAAAAGCTGTATGGTGTGTGCAATTAAAGCCACACACATCAGTAGCACTACATACCTAAGTAGGGTTCTAGTCCTAGTGCTGCCAAATAAGAATGTGCGTGTATGTGGAGGGATCTACTTCATGTTGCAGAATATATATGTCCCAGGGAGTCATCTGTCCAAGAACAGCATGGTATATGCTAACATGTCACAGGTATCATCATGTGGACATACATTCCATCACAACTACTGTTAGCTGTGTAAATGGCCTCTTTCCCACTGTATACGTGTGCAGCAATACTAGGGTTGGTATATATAGCTAGGTGTGGCTGTTGTGGACACAGCCAATATCATTGTGGTTCCTGCTGAGCGTATCCCTCCATATAGCTGGCTGTAATACTGTACAGTTCATGTTAACAGGTTAGGTATTTGTCTATCACACTATCTGTGGTCTACAGCACCTCTCACCCTCCAAAAGGAAGGGGTGTGCCACCCACACCAGCACACATATGCTTACCGTGTTGAGGATTGCACTACATTGGGGAAGGGGACATATACCCTGCCGGTACCATCATCAATGACATTAAACTAGTAGACTGCTTATTCCACAATGTGTTGTTCTGCATAGTCTGGCTTGGTGGAATTACATAGGCTACAATGGGTTCCTTGCACAGGTATTGACATCCATGTGTACAGTATTCTCAGTGTAGTGCATCAACACCTAAGCCTCTGTGTGTTATACACAAACATGTGGTGTGTACCACCCAGTACAACTACCATTGTCCTCTGTAGAAGGGCTGCTAACATGCACTCACCTGTATGCACTACCCCCAGACCTATCCGCCATGTGGCACAGGCAGTAACTGTTATACAGACCTGTGACATGTGTTCACATGTACCCAGGATATAGCACAGCCAAGGTGTCACCACAGTGCCATACCCCATGTGAGATACGACAGCAGACCATCCTCCTACTGACACATGGACACCTACAACACAAATGGATAAAATTATAAAGACCACAATCACTCAGTGTTACTAAAAGCTATAATGCATCATTGCTGGACAGCTACACTACCTGACATGTAAGCATTAAATGTTACTGCTGACAACATGTTACACAGCAGCACATTGGTACACTGTAGTACAGTCACCATGTGCATCAGAAGAATATTAGCCTGTCCCTGCATCGATGTTATGGATGACAGGTTTGTGACACAGGTATCATAATATGCACAGGGTGTGTTGTTGGTTTGCCAGACACCTAGGCTGGGCCATACGTTTGACACCATGTGTGTGAGTGAGGGTTTTTAATTATTGGTATGGCCATGGTGATGTGGTGTGTGTAGGTATGGGTTTGCCCTAGGTGTGTTTGTATTGTGTGTGTGAGTATGCATGCACATATTTCCGACATGTGGCTGTCCTATACAGGTGTTTGTTGGACAGCTGCAGACCATACCTGGCAGGGTGTGCGGTTTACTGCCTCCAGCCATGGACATGAGGACTGTGCCTGCCAGGGGTTCCACAGGCACAGGTACAAGCCTTGATATGCTACTCTCCCCTGATGATGACATATGTCCACTGGAACCAGGTGCCTCCTGGGACTGGCCTGGGCCAAGTGACGTGGCCTGCTGTAGTGTGTCATGGACAGTGCCCCCTGCAGTGCTGGGGCTAGTACTGCCACTACAGGAGCGGCTTTGTGTCCTTGCACACCCATGTCGACCTCCAGATGTTGTTGTTGCTGGGCCTACGTCCAAGTGGCCATCGCACCACTCCCAACACATGCTCTAGCATGGACAATCCATGGTCAAGGAGGCCCACCATCTCACCCCACCATCTATCCATGACCTCTGTATAATAACGTAGAGCATCTGCAAGTTCACTGATGTTGTCACTTACAACTGAAAAAGAAGCCTCTGTAGCCTCAAACCCTGGCTAATTTATCATTCCATACAAGCCTGCACCTCCATGACAGCCTGAAACGTGCGTCTGGTGATAGCAGATGTGGAACTTCTGCCAGGGGCACAATGACCAACAGCCCTCCCACGAGCACCCCTGTACATCTGCCTATGTGGTAACCTGCCCGAAATCCAGCTATGGCTGCTGTGTCCAGATACAGTAGCCATAGATACCACACTGTCCTGTGCACTGCCACCAACCATCAACTGTCCCTCTGCTATGGCCATTGGTGATGGAGTATCTATAGGCACTGTGATTGTGTGCAGGGATCGGGTGGATAACAGAGGGATGTTAAACAATGGTGCAGTTTTAGTCTCTGACAACCCTGCCTGTGCCTCAACACACCTATCATCATTTTCAGTGTCTGTATGGACACCAGCATCAGGTTGCATGCAGGAGGGACCCTGACCCACCTCGCCACCTGTGAGGGGAAAACAAGAAACGCACTTTAATACCTGTACATCATTGCTTAACAGTACACACACACACACACACACACACACACACACACACACACACACACACACACACACACACACACACACACACACTGACATTCCACCATAATACCTACCTGTCCCTGGGTTTACAGACTGTGCCAAGTTTATTCTCTTAAGTTCCCCATCCTGCATCACACTTGGAAACTTACACTCATTAATACCAATCACTAACATATCATTCTTCTAATTGCCTAGACAAGTGACCATAAAACATGACGTGTTACTCCATTACCTCTTTGACTTGATTGGAGTCGGTTTTACATGGACTCATTGCTGTCAACTAGTATTCATCCTGGGTTTGTCCAGACATTGTGAGCATGGCCCCTATATGTTAGGGGCTACTACAGTCACTCAATAATATCATGCACTGGAGTGTCATACATAACTATTGCTCAGTAGATGCAAGATCTGTTGCTCTATTAACTTTTTATGTGGACAACAGTAATATTTGGATATACTCACTGGTGTTGTCTAGTAATTCCCCAATGCATCTGTAGTGCTGCATACATGGGTATTCTTTCACCTTTCTGCTGATTGCAATTTTAACAGTATATCTGGTGTCTAGTTTCCCTCCCAATGCATGTTCCATGCTACAGACCTTATTATACTATCAGCTGTACTGAGATTACATATCCGACAAGTATTCCTGGTGTCTCATGTGTCAGTCCATGTCCATGAACTGCACGATTCCAAAGGGAAGTCGAGACATATGAACAACCCCACAATCACACATGTGCATACATGGACACACACACACATACACACACACATACTACATGCATCAACCCCCCTTCCACTCCAGCAGATTGCACTTGCAGACAAAATAACCCCCCCCCACACACACACACTTACAGGTGAGGTTGCATGAAGATATTACACACAGACCTCCCATTACCCATTTGTCAACATGCATAACATATGGTACTCAACAGCATGCAGTGCAGCTATAGTCAATCCATGCTAGCAACAGTATACATGTGTGCGATGCATGGGCTGTTAGTATGTTATGCCCCTTCCCCTGTTAAACACTGCACCCATGTACACAGTATTGCTGTGCACCTGTTCAGCACCCTGCCATGTACTGTGCACCATAACTCACAAGTGTACACACCATTGCTGAATGTGTATTACTGTGTCACTTATGTCTGCTCTGCTGCTCACAGCCCCTATGTGTTTCTCTGACACATACCTGGGATGATATGTGGACAGATGTCATTTGTGAATGCCTGATGTCTGATTTACAGATGTTGTCATCAGCGGTGCAAGTATGAATACGATACAATTACACTGACAACTGTCAAACCTTACCATGGCTATGGGGAGTGTACCCACCCTTATTGATATGACACTCTCTTCCTTGATATGCCATGGGACCACATTACTGCATATGTTAACATTACATGAGCCTGATATGTAACATATGTCCTGTACAATCAAATGCAGTGTCAAACAAATGTGTTAGTTGTGCTGATGCTGATTGGGATGCATACACTTCGTGGGTGCGTATGTGTGCAGACCCTTATCATGATGGTTTGTTGCACCTACTGTCATGTGTACTACAGCAGTCACTATTCCTGGCAGGGGTATACTAGCATGGGCCATCTGCATTTGCCAGTATATGGTCAGTCTGCCTTACACATGTCCCCCAACTCTGAATGATTGCAAGGTCAACTCATGTGCACATCCATTGGAGTTCACACACTGCTGACAATATTGCTGTGGAGTCAGGGGTATGTCTGCCACAGTTCCTGACCATAACTGTGTGCAGATACATCCATTCATAGCATCCTTTGTATCCCTGATGCAGTGCATTGTTGTGTCATGATGACACCCCTCCCCACCTTCAGCTTTTTGCAGATCTTGGCAACTATGGCCTACACATGTGTGTCAGTTTGCAGTATCCCAAACACTGAACACCACATGTAAAAGCCTAGTCCCAGATAATGAATAGCAAACATACAGGTGTGCACTGGCACCAGCATGGTACACATGGGGATGGTGGGCCTGAGGTGGGTTGAGGTGTTGGTTGTGCAGCATATGTATCTTATGTGATACTGTCTGTAGGTTCCCAATGTGGTCTTGGTACACCAGTACACATTGCAATGCATGCCTTTTGGGGACCTCTTCTGTTATGCATACGCTACCTGGAGAGAGACCTGGCTGATGTTTTCTGTGGTACAACTGTCACATCTGATTAGCCTAACCCATGGGCCACACATTTGCAGAGTCCATGCAATTGCTGACATGGGTAATGCACAGCTAGTACTTGCTAGACATTCCTGCAACCCCCTCAGTGTTGTGGCATGTTACTAGGCAGCCTGCATGACTGGTTTGCTACATGTGACATCATCTGTCTTGGATGGCTATGATTATTTCCTACATTATTCCTGTCCCATGCATCCTCACCACATACATGACTGTCTGCACTGTTTGCCATGGTATATGCAATGGTGAGGTATGGCTACATGTCCAACTCCTGGGTGCTACCTGTTAGGTATGGGGTCCATGCCATGGCATGTAAAATGTGTGCAAGCCACGGCTGCCTCTGTTGAAGGTAAGTGGGCACATTTGATGGCCAAACATCTTGGACAGCAGACCATTTCTTGGTGTGACACTGGGGATGTGTACTTGCGGGAAGGTGTGTTTCCATGAGAAATACATGCAGTCAATACTTTAACAGCTGCTTCCACTATATTTTATCTTGAGTGTGTGCACACATATGCTTCCAGTGTTTATGAAGGTATGTATTCCCCATATTTGCTGTCCTAACATACAATTCCATATTACATACTCATTGCTCATATTAGGACCACATTGCATTTTGTAAGGATCGTGGACTGTAGTATTGTGATATGCCATAGTGTAGATCTGTAATAGTTGCCATTGTAGTACTGGTATATACACTGTTGTAGCACTGCATAAGGGTGATGTTTCACACATGTCCCTACTGTAGGCCATTTGTCCCACCATTATGTTCATCTTTGTGCACACATTTTGCAATGACAGGATGTTAGTTATATTGCAGGTGTCTGACATACCCTTCAGATACACCATCATGGTGACCACTGTGATGCAGTGCAGTTAACAGCAACAATAAGTGAATATGTACAGCATGCATTATGGGTAGGTGTGTTAAAGTGTGTGCATGGAATTTACCATAGCTATAACATGACCAGTGTATTGGCAAACCTGAACAAACACCATACTCACCGGCTACAGGCTGCTGCCTTGTAGGTATACCAAAGGGACCTACGTAAGTGTGTGAGAGATGTGATGTCAGTAGCCACAGCTGTGGCATTGGTACAGGGTGAGTGTAGCATTACAGTACATCAACAGTATAAGCCCACATTACTACAGATTATGCACATATGTTTATTACTACTACACAGCAACAGACTATATATATATGTCATCTCACATATGCATGATCTAACTGTACAGATGCGGATGGATACACAACAGTGGTCTGCTGATGTGCCCTATGGCCTTACCTGCATGCTCCTCTGCCATTGTGTGGGTAGCACCCACCTCCACTATGATCTCCACCAGGTGTTGTGTGTGCGGGCGGGCAGGTGCCCCGAGGCTGGCAAGGAGCTCCTCAATATGTGTCAGGGGGGCTGAATGGCATGACCCCCCCTGTTGAGAGATGACCCCCCCTGACTGCAGCAGCATGTCAATGTTCATTACGATTTAGGTCTGTGCAATGATGCCGGACCTGCTCATAACTGTGGTTATGCAGGCCAACATCATTTACCCTGTGGACAAGATTGTTTCACAGGGTGGTCCACTGTTCATGGGCTGTTTGGCTGAACAACACCTGGTAGTGCTGCACTAGGTGTGAGATGATGATCTCATTCTCCTCCACTGTATAACTGGGAAGCATCTCCCGGGACATCTTACCTGAAAGACATAAAGATGGAAACAGGTTTGAGGACCTCATACAGCAAGGTTATCATAGTTTTTAATACACATCTCTGTCCTCTTCCCCACCATATCTGCAACAACAATCTGATTACACAACTCAACAGGTATTTATGCAGAATACCTACCATTGGAACAGATATTGTATTGTCCAACACTTTGTGCTATGAGTTTGTAGTCATGTTCCCTGTGGGGACACTATAATTGGTGGCCTGTTACAGACAATGTCATCTGCATGTCATTGTAAGGACCACTATGGTTCCATATATGCATGTGGTCTGTTTGCTATGTGATTGCTGCACATCTGTTGTTTTGTGTTATTGGGGATATCTATGCATGCTGTTGGACATGATCCGGGAATGTGTGGACTATTATTACCCACGTATGTTCCATAACAGTGACACAATAGCATGTTTAGGGAACAGTTGCCAGCAGAACCACCTCTCCCACCTCATCCGGCCATGTTACTAGGCTACATCATATGTAGGACCCACCCTGGGGCCTCCTCATCTACTGGTCCTGTACTCTCGTCAGGTGGAACCACCTCAGGGGATGGTGCCCCCCCGAGCACACACAGACATGATCCTGTCACCCGAGGTCAGATCCAGGGTCTGGTGCATAGGGAGCTCCACAGAGAATTGGGGGATGTGCTACAGCTCCTTGAGGCCCTCAGTACACACTCACAGGGTCTTCATGTTCCTCCTGCTCAGCCTCCAGCCCAGGCACCTTCAGGGCCGTGAAACTGATGTTGTGACTGGGCATGGGTGGGGGCCTTTTTCCCATTGTTACCATATGAGGGCTCATGGGGCTTCCACATCACAGATGACACTCCCCATCCAGGGTGTTTACCCACCACATGTGTCATATACCACCCCTGTAGGTTGTCTTCTCTATCTTCTAACCCACCTCCACAAATATACCTGCTATCCTTCCCCAAATTCCCAATCCCAACTTCACAAACAAGGGCAATGTGTTCCAAACCTAGGGTTCACACCTGACATAACCGTCCATTTTGCACACACTTACTGCTGTATATATGTGTGTATAGATATGTGTGATGTTCCCTCACACATAGCATGCAACACTGTCATGCAAAAGTAGGGGTCATGTATTTACATACATATGTGTGTGTGTGTGTGTGTGTGTGTGTGTGTGTGTGTGTATGTGTGTGTGTGTGTGTGTGTGTGTTTGTATATATATATATATATATATATATATATATATATATATATATATATATATATATATATATATATATATATATATATATATATATATATATATATATATATATATATATATATATATATATATATATATATATATATATATATATATATATATATATATATATATATATAAATGCTTGTTTGTGTAGCTCGTGCTGTGTTTTATTTATTTTTTTTTTAACTGTTTTGGGGTTTTCCTTTAACTAAATCCTTGCTAGTTGCACTGTATTCTAACCAATGCTTCCTGTAAATGCTTGTTTTCTGTCGTGAAGCTCACCGCTGTAATTCAACTGCTGGGGCTTGCTTATTTAATCAGACTCCTTAGCCTGTTGTCCCAAACTATAGGCCTAGGTATTTGTTGTGCTAGGTTCTGCTGGAATCTCTACAGTATTCATATTCATATCTCCTGGCTTCTCAGCGTTTGCCTAAAGCCTCGTATCCCAGCTAGGTGTGCTTATATATTTGTCTACTACTTTTATTCCTCGATACAAACAGAACTGAGTATCTGTGTTATCTACCTGTGTTAACTGCTTTAGTGTGATTCTGTAAGAGTGTAACCTATTGTTTTTTTAGTGAAATTCTGTAAGAGTGTAACCTATTGTTTTTTGTATTTCTTGCTGCAACAGGCATTTTATTTTGTTCAAAATTACTCTATGTATGCCTGACTACTGTCTTCTTGTGTACCTTTGAATTGCCTTCACTGCTGCTTACAATCTCTCTTCTTTCTCCTGTATATTGTAGCTTGGGCACCTGCCTATCCTTCCCTAACCTCCTGATAATACCCTCCTGAACACTCTGGCCAAGAACCGGCTAAAACGGACTCCTAATCCAAAACTATAAGGCCTCGCTGCTCCCTGAGTTCTTCCTACAACAAGGATTCAAGAAAGTATGTGTACTATTGTAACTCTGTGCAGTTAATAAGTTGATTCTACTAGGTCACTGTACACTTCCCTGCCAGTCTAGCCAGCAGCCACTACCACCTCTTCTTTACAGCTTGCACTACTAGTTCTCCCCTTATTTTCAATCCCTCTTCTCTGCTGCTTTTAGTTCTCCTCGTATTTCCTTACCCCCTATCCTGACCCTCAATAGCTCCTTCCTCCCTTTCCTATTTCCCCCCCTGGGATCTCTACTGTTTTAGACTGACTGGCCACTAGGTGGTGCTTCCCTACCTTCTTGATATCCCCTCTACTTTTCCCTATTACAGCCCTCTAACATCCTTCCCTCTGCTCTCTCCTTCTCTACTATCCAGGAATCCTAGCCACTCTTCGCTTTATATACAGCCCTCCTCTATCCCTTTTCTGAAGTCTCTTCCTTCTCCCACTGTCCTTCTCCTTTGCATCTACCCTCTAACACCACTTCTCTGTACATCTCACTACCCATTCATATCTCTGATTCACTTACCTTTCCTATTCACATCTCTGCTAAACGTACCTTCTGAATACTCTCTCTTTACAGATTGTCCTCCTCACTTCTCCTCCTCTGGCTCTTCCCACTCTGTTTGCCCTGCGGGCTCACTCTGCTCCCCTACCCTGCCCCCAGATCCCACCCACCCCAGCACCTCTACATTTATACCTCACTAACTCCTCCCACCATTTCTTATAACCAATCACAGCCTTTTCCCTCCTCCCTCAATTCCTTCATCAATTAACCTCCACCCCCTCTTATCTCCCCACCCACTCTTACTCCTCCTTCTTCTCCATTCACTCATTCCTCCCTCTTCTCACGACACTTAACCTTCCCCTCTCCACTCCAAAAAGTCATATCTCCCTTCCACTCCTTTACCTTTCTCCTTCTTCTCATACTTCCTCTCTTAGCACCCTCAAGGTTTTCACTATCAATGCCCAGAGCCTTAACAACAAAATTCACCATGTTCATGCTTGGATCAATCACAACCAACCTGACCTCTTAGCCATCTCCGAAACCTGGCTAAATCTTCATATCTCTGATTCTGAAATCCTACCTCCAGGCTTCAACATCCTCAGGAGTGACCGATTAAACAAGAAAGGTGGAGGATCTACCCTAATCTACTCTAACCTTCTCTCCTTAATCCCCCTTCATATCCCAACCCCTCAATTCAAAAATACTGAAATAACCACAAGTCTCCTCTAACTCAATAAACACAAAAATATCTGCTTCATCTCCTTATATATCTCCCCAGGTGATAATATCTCCACTCTTGAGAATATTCTCCACTTGGCCTCATCTGAAATAAAATATGAAACCTTTATTCTAGGTGACGTCAACATTGACTGAAACAAAATCAACACTCCTTCCCCCTCCCTAGCCATCAATCTTTTCAACTTCTCCCAAGTAATCCACTCTACAACACGAAAAAACAGAATAAATCCAAAAAATCCAGAAAAATAGTACACCACGACTAGTGGACTCAGCCAAATAATCCACAAAATGAAACTTTTATTCGATGCTAGACAAACTTATAAAACACAATGAATCAAGCGCTTTCGCCTGATAAATATCAGGCTTTATCAAGATACTTTCTTGAAGGATGTGTTACAGTTTAAATAGTATTATGAATTTCAATTAAGCAATTAGTTACATAAAATTAATTCATTAATTAACATTTAAAGTGCACAGTGCATTAGTTGCTGAATGAAATATTTTTAAATACTTTTAAAATACATTGTTTTAAACTGTTGTGTTTAAAATAATTTAAAATTGTTTAAAATTGAAGCTGGCCAAAGATTCCGTGTGTGCATCACTGTGTTCTCAAATACTGCGTGTAATAATAACAACCCGAACAGTTTATTTATAAAAACACCTTTCATTAATAATTGTATACCTAACCAACTCAAAATCTTCAAAACTTTTCTTTATAGAATGAATTGTTCATAAAAAATAATAACATTTATAAATAACTAAATAAATAATAACACCATTAATGGTTAAATGAATAAAAGAGCCAAATGCTTTAAGTCATAACTCCAACATTACTAAAATGCTCTTAAAATGTAATCATTGGTCTTAAAACTTACTCATTTATGAACTTGTGTGACTCCTATTTATATACATAAACAATCGATTGTCATCCTTAAAAATAACTAAAAATGGGTTAAAAACAAAATTTGGGTACCTGTTAAAAATATTGCTTAAGTATACTTTGTAATGTTATATATTATTACAGCCTCGCCCGTCTAATCTTTAGAACACTTCTAATACTAATAGTATCATTCATACCTGGTGGTTTGGCCGCATTCAACTTGATCTGCCATAATAATTCTCTATATTCAAGTGATGCTTCCCATTCCCCACCTCTGGGATTCTGCATAACCTGCTCCAGTACCAAAAATTTAAGGGACATGTTTGGACATACTAAGGAATGTTTAAAAAAAGCATTTGATTCCTTTTTTCTATTAATTTCGTATAAATGTTCATATATCCTTTTACGGAGCGTTCTTTCCGTCTTGCCGACGTAAAAACTAGAACAACCTGTGCAAATCCCTAAATATATTAAGCCCTTTGTACCACAGTTGTAGTACTTAGTTGGCTTTATTTTGAAATTCCTAGCTGCAATGTAATAATTACCATTGTTGAAAATGTGTGGGCATTGTTTGCAGGCCCCACATTTGTAAGTACCCACTTTGAGTTCATGAGAAATAGAATTCATAGTCTCTTGCATTTCAAATAAACCCTTTAAATTGATGTTTCTTGCATTAACAAATTTGGGTTGTGCAGCAGTGTAATTCCTGGTGTCATCATGAGATTTTAAAATTGGCCAATACTTAAGTACTACATTTTTAAACTTGCCAGAATCATTATTAAAAGTGTGAACCAATGTGTTATACGTTTCCTGGTGTTCCCTGTTGTGCAAATTAGTAGGATAATCCAATCCCAAACCTAATAAAGGAGCATATTTATCTTTTCTTTGTTTATTCACGTCATCTAACATTTTGTCAACTAAGTGTTTGGGATATCCTCTTTCCATAAAAAATCTTTGAAGTAACTGAGTTTCTTTCAAAAATAACTCATCAGTGCTACACATTCTTGCTGCTCTGATTAGTTGCCCTTTCAAAATACCCCTTTTCTGTGCTATAGGATGCCCACTGTCGAAGTGCAAATACGAATTAGAAAATGACGCTTTTCTGTAAATTGTTGATTGGAAACCACGTGCATCGAAATTCTTAACTAAAGAAACATCCAAATAATTCACACTATCCTCACTAAGATTGTGGGTGAATCTTAAAAAGTGGGTTGTACTATTAATGTAAGAAAACAATTCATTGAATTCTTGTAAAGTACCATCCCAAAACATACAAATGTCATCCAAGAAACGCTGATAATGTACTATATTTTTTGCCCAAGGTGAAGTGAAAATGTGTTTCTTTTCCCACATATGCAGAACAATGTTGGCATATGCCGATGCACATGGGGTGCCCATCGCTACCCCTTTCTTTTGTTTGAACAATTCTCCATTAAAATATATGTAATTATTGTTCAAAATGATATCCATGAATTCTACCAAGAGTCTTACTACATTGGCACTAAAATCCGATGTAGTTACCAAAAATTCATTAAACCAATCTAGACCCTCCACATGTGGGATACTTGGGAAAAGTTCTACTATGTCAATAGTCACCAAATATTTAGTCTTCTCATAAAATTCCTTTTGGATACTTTTCAGAAATTCCCAAGAGTCCTTACATATGTATTTCAAGGATTTAACCACCTTTTTCAGAGAAATGTCAATAAATGTACCCAAGGGCTCTGTAAAACTACCTCCCCCGGCCACAATTGGTCTAAATTTTAGGGGATTTAACCCTTTGTGCACCTTTGGAATACCAAATATTGTAGGGGTCAAGGGCTTGTTAACAACAAGAAAGTTAAATAGTTTTTCGTTAATAGCCCCTTGCATTAAGTGATCATGCAGTGTAAAATTAATCTTCGAATGAGCCACATTCATTTCATTTATGGAGCTTGTGGTATATTGCTCTGCGTCTTGTAAGATATCATGCATAGCAGCTTCATAGTTACATTTATACATTAATACAACCCCCCCCCCTTTATCTGGCTTCATAATTCTTACTTTATCAGATTTTAAAGAATTAATTAATTGCCAGCATTCTGGGAACAGATTTTGAACTTTTGAATCGTGAGAATGAATCTGGCTCCGTATATCTCCTTCAACTAACTCTTCAAAGATTTTTAACACAGGGTGCATGGGTGGATTGAATGTACTTGCTCTCAAGAACAAGTCTTGTACATGTTCTTGCCCTTTAAACCAAACATTCAAGTTTAACTTCCTAGTAAAAAGTTTTAGTTCCAAGATTGTTTTAGTAACGTCCATTGGACGCGCGGGGACAAAATGGAACCCTTTAGTAAACAGATAGAAGTGCACATTGTTAACCTGCATATCGGTGTAATTATATATTGAAAAATTGTTCTTAGAAACTACTACATAAGGAATAATAGGTAAATCAAAAAAATTAGTTTCTAAATTGTCAGGCTCACACATATTGTTATGTGCTATCTCTGCTGTTTGCCCCATCCCCGTTGCTGGTATAATGGGCCCCTGTTGTTCGACCTGTCCAGGGGAAACTGAAAAACCTGCTGTGTATTTCTACCATTCATATTAGATTTTTGCGCCAACCTTTCACTTCTCCTTGGCACCTCTACAGGAGACTTCACATTGTCAGTGTTGTCTGCCCCCTTAAATCTATTACTCATATTATAATTAAAACTTTTCACTTTATGTATGGGTTGGTATGCTAACCCATTTTTGTATTCATTGAGGTCTCTTTCTAATTTTCTAATTTTTCTATTTGCAATCTTACAACAATGTTGGTCTACCTCTTGGAAGACGTGATCGTAATCCCTTTTTACCTGGCCAAAATTACTATCAGTAACATCATCATTTAATTTGTTCAAGTCCACCAGCAAAATGTCAAGTTTGGATTCATAATCCTTTATCATATATTTAATCATTTCTAAGCCAGTCTTGTTAAAAAGTTTGGTCAATTCTTTAAATAAAACTGACCCTGGAGATGCATTGTTCGGAAACTTCATGTAGCGGAGTCCTTTCGGTACCCGCTGCACTCTACAACACAACCTAACAAAATCCACCACCCAGGATCCATCATAGAATGGATTTTAGTCTCCCATCCAAACAAAATCTGTCTCTCTGGCACTATCCCTGACTCCTTTGGTGACCATCTCCCTGCCTTCATTCATCGCTCTGCTAACCCCTCAAAATTCAAACATAATTAAATCCAAACTCGTAACCTTAGCAACTTCGACCCCACATACTTCTCTAACATTTTCAAACAAATTAATTGGAAATTCCTTAACACTCTCTCCCTTGACAATGCTGTTGAGCATTTTAACTCTTTCTTCCTAAATACTCTTAACTCCCTAGCTCCCCCTAAGAAACGAATGAATCAAAGCCAGTTCTGCTCCTTGTCTCACCAAAGAGACTAAACATACCATGCATCTCAGAGACAAATCCTGGAAGCTTTTTTAGAAAAGTAAACTGCCTTCTGCTATGCTCCAATATACCCAACTCTGCAACCAAGTAAAAAAAATTAATCTCCTTGGACAAAAAAAAACCTACTACAATAAACTTCAGTCCAATAATAATAACAACCCAAAACAATTCTGGAAATCTGTTAATTCTCTTCTCCATCCTGGGTCAAGAAGTAACCCCTGCCCTGACCCTAGTTTAACTGACAAAGAACTGAGCTCTCACTTCAACACTTTCTTTACAGATTCTATAACTAAGCTAACCAAAACATTTCCCGACAATAATCCATCCAGCTTCCTAAACTCTCCTAATAACAGCCCCTCTATGTTTCAGCTCAAACCAGTTTCCACAATGTTTATAAAAAAGCTGTTATCCAAACTAAAGCCATGCTCTAATGCCCCCGACAACATTCCCCCCTACTTCCTCAAATGCGCAGCCGAAGGCATTGCTCTCCCAATTAGCATCCTGATCAACCGATCCTTAAAAGAGTCATACGTACCCAAACTTTGGCATTCTGCCTACATTCGACCACTTCACAAAGGAGGTAAAAACACCTCCATTTCTAACTTCCGCCCCATAGCCCTACTCTCTCCAATATCTAAAATTCTAGAAAAATGTATCCACCACCAACTTTTACCCTACTTAACTCAGAATCAGCTAATTACTTCCACCCAACACGGTTTCCGCCCCGGCCACAGCACCATAACTGCCTTACTCTCCTTCTTAGAAACTGTTAATCAAGCCCGAGATTCTGGTCTTCTTGTATCCGCTGTTCTGTTAGATCTTTCTAAAGCCTTTGACACCATATCCCATACACACCTTCTCTCTCATCTCTCCAACCTTAATCTCTCCCCTAATACTCTTTCCTGGTTCTCCAGTTACCTTTCTAACCGATCTCAGGCTGTCAGATGGAAGGACTCTACCTCTTCCTTCTTACCTACTCCTACCAGAGTTCCTCAGGGATCCATCCTTGGTCCCATACTTTTCAACATCTTCATAAATAACCTTCACACTGCCCTCCCTGACACTACAGTCATCCAATACACTGATGACTCTACCTTAGTTTGTGCCACCCCCAACTTTTCTGAACTTCTGTCCAAAACACAAATAGCTTTTTCCACTACAGAAAACTGGATGCACAAAAAACATCTCTCCCTCAACTCCAATAAATCTAAAATACTAATTTTCCACCCTACCAAGGCTTCTTCCTTTGACAAAAACACTGTCTACATCCTAAGCCAAACCAACACTCCTATAGAAGTTGTTCCTTCCGCTAAACTCCTTGGCATTACCATTGATGAACACCTCAAATTTGATCTCCATATACAACAAAACATAAAAAAAACACCAAAAGTTAGGCATGCTCTACAGGAATAATCTATTTCTTTCAAACTCCTCTAGGCACACCATAGCAACCACCTACCTCATTCCCTCTCTCTTTTATGGTGCCCCTCTACTAACTAATCTGTCTGCTTCCCTCACCTCTAAACTTGAAGCTTGCTATAATAAGATCTCTAAATTTGCCACTAAATCCAAAACCTCAACCCACCATTGCCTTACCCTTCAATCTCTGAACTGGTTAGAACTCCCTAACATCCTTGACTATCTTCAACTAACAACCGCTCACAAATTAATATTCTAGCCAGAAAAAGGCCCAGCTTTATCCAACATCCTTCCCCCTTACATCCCTAACCGATCATTGAGATCAGAACACCAAAACCTAATCTCCATTCCCAGACCTAAACATTCCGCTGGCCAGCTACTACTATCCTTCTCTTTAGGCAAAAAATGGAACTCTCTCCCTCCTTCACTTAGGACTATACCTAACACGGAATACTTCAAGACCCAACTCTACTCACACCTATCATCCAAATGGAAATGTTCTTGCTTTCACCCTATATAAATTGTAGGGATTTTCTACACTAAGCCACTCTCTACCCCTGCCCATATCTGCTCTCTGATTTCATTTCTAATTCCCAAAATGATTTAGCCAACTCTCAGTTGACTGTAATGAGGAAAATATTGCAAATTATGTAAAAAAAAAAATTGATGTTTTTGTTATTTTGCACTGTTCTTACTATGTATACTTACTGTTTGGACATTTCTATTGTATTTTATCTTGTGCATTTGTAACCTTGATTGTACTGCCTTTGGAGCTTTTCTGCCCGGGCCTCCACTGAAAATGGGTACTTCATGGCCCAGTGGACTTCCCCGGTAATCAAACTGAAATAAATAAATAAATATACATATATATATATATATATATATATATATATATATATATATATATATATATATATATATATATATATATGGGGTGCATTCAGACATCAGATCCACACTATCTCCTTCCTGCATGGCTGCACTGTTCTGCCTTGCTACAACACAGACAGGTGCCACATGTGGACATAGCTTAACATTAGGGGGGAATATATAGGGATAGATTGCAGGTAAGCCTATTACACACATATGGCATTTCTGCATGCTACATTACACATTAACATGACTGTTTTGCAAGTGATGGGCTCTGGAACCCACATGTCCATCATAATGGCATTACGTCCACCACCAGCTATTGGCCACACTAATATACATGTCTTGCATTACACAACACACACTCTGATGGCTTACATCTTGTCAGTCAGTACTGATCTGCACAGATGACAGGTATAGCCCACTGCCCACAGGGACAGACACTATTGTCCATAGTAGTTGTTCAGCTGGAAATCATTACAACAGCAACACCTGATGGCACATATAAATCATTCCACATCATCTATCCCATTATTATGGACCAAGTACTACATTCAGTTACATGCATATATACTTCACATACCTGTTGTGGGAATTATGTCTCTTCTGATAGTTTGCTGTGTGGATGGCTGGATGGATGTTTTTTTTTTTTTTTGGTTGTGTTTGGGTTGTTTTTTTTTTTGGCTGGGTTGTTTTTTTTTTTTTTGTCTCTCTTTCTCTTTCTCTCTCTCTGTCTCTCTCTCTCCACTAAATGGATTGAACTGCTTTGAACAGATTGCAGCATGGATTTTGTAGGTGATGCACATGATCAGGTGATGGCCTCTGCACCAATCAGTGTCCACCACTTGCTACCTGCATGTAGCATGCTGTGTAGTACTTCCAATTACCACTGTCATAGCAACCACTACTGTAAATCCCTACATCATGTGGGCATGATCTCTTTACCTTTCCTGTATGGAGGACATTCTTTCTGCATGGGGGCAACAGTGTTACAGACAGCAGGTAGCAATACCTATTACAGGAGGACTTGCAGACTCAGGCCAGCTGCATATTTGTATAAGGTTCCAGACCTACAGACAGTGTAAGTAGTGTTGTTATATGCAATGTATAGCACCAGTGTTACAGGGTTTGTGTGTACATACTAGTTTAACATGGAATGCAGTCTGTCTGCATAGCTGTCAACTGTGGGCCTATCCACCTGATGGCCAGAGGTGTACCTGTTATGTTTTGTCTGTCCACCACACAGGTCTTGTGTCAGATATATCACTGGCATTGTGTGTGTTGAGTGCTATCAGTACATGGCTACATCCATTTGTGTTTCTGACTTCATATTCCTGACTAAGGGTATGTTGCAGGCTATCCTGTAACACCAGTATCTTTCTCCATGTATAACAACACTATTTCACATATGACCCTGTGTTCCGGCCTCTGTCCTCCACCTACATGCCAGGCTTTGTCCATATGACATGCTGTCAGCAGTTGTTATGTAGTGGCCTATGAGTATTTCATGCTGCCATTCCTGCCATCATTCCACTCCTGTTGTGGCCCCCACACATATTGTGGGGTAGGGTCCATATATATGTGGGCTTCAGCTGCACAAAACATGTGTGCCCTTCTGCAGTCCAAATGTCGGTGTATGTAACAGTGTTATATGCCCCTGTAAGTCAGTCTATGGGGGAGGGGTATGCACCATATATAATCTAAGCTGTTACAACATGTGAGGGATATCGGTAGTAAGCTGCCTTAAGGTATATGGCTGTACATTTCCATACATTTCACCTTAGGAACATTGGTGGCCTAGTCCTTACTGTCATACAGACTGTTCTGTTTGTCAGTGTGATTGTGATGTTTTCAGTTAAGCATTGTTATGTAACAGATACATCCTCATTGTGGCAACTTAATTCTTTAACCCCTAGGGTTTGAGTACAGAGTGTAATTTGAGGCTGCTGAACTATACATCTGCATTACTGTTGATTGATTGTTATCCTCTGGCCCAGTCTTTCTTTATTGTTGTACTACTTGAAGGCCTTGGCCTGGACAGCAACATATGTTATGCTTTCGGATTACTGTATAAAATTATCTGCTTGAGAGTTGCATTACTCAGTTAGTATGTATTTCAAAGTCTTAACAGCTATATAACATGGCATATACAACTGTAACAGTGCACAAATAAACATTTCCTATGTATGCAAACCTGTGTGTGTGGTGTCATATCCTTTGACTTCTCTGTGGGTATATGTTTCAGGCAACAATTGTCTTTTGTATGAGTGAACCATACACTGTCCATTCGAAAAGGTGGCAACTGTAGGAATACTGGCTGTTCAATATGCTGTGCACCCTCTAAATATGTATCTTCCTATGCATATCTATGTGTGTATGTGTATTTACACACACACACACACACACACACACACACACACACACACACACACATATATATATATATATATATATATATATATATATATATATATATATATATATATATATATATATATATATATGTGTGTGTGTGTGAGAGTGTGTGTGTGTGTGTGTGTATGTATCTTTGGAATGTTTATTGCTTCCACATTGTACATTCCCTATGGTAGCCAGACTGTACTGCATTATATGTTATTGATACCATCCTGACATTATACAGGTGGGATGGATTACTGTTAATGACTTGTGGCCATGTTGTGTAGGGTCCTGGGTATGGGACTTGCAACAGTTGGTATTGTGTTGCAGGGCAGATCTGTTTGATTGTGGGGGAGGGGGTGATATCAATACTTACAAGAGGTATTTAGCTTGGGCCCCCTCACCCCTATTAACGGTGCCTTTGGTCATATATGTATTTATGTTCTCTTTTATATCTGTAGATATATGTCTATATATATATATATATTTATACACACACACACACACACACACACACACACACACACACACACACACACACACACACACACACACACACACACACACACATACATCTACATGTATAAATACATTTCCTGTACTGTTGAATGATTGCGCTGAATGATATCAGGGTTATGGTTATCTGACATGGCTTAGTGGCAAATCACTTTGGCTATGGGGTACAAGGTCCTGGGTTTGAGCCTTGCAAAGTCTGTTTATTTTGTTGGTGGGCATAACAAGGACCATCGGATAGAGCGTGATTAAGGCACTTTTAAGCAGTTGTAAGCGGGTTTGCGTGGTAAGCACTGCTAACTTCTGGTTACCATTTCTTATACTCAGTTAGCTTCTAAATTGCTTAACCTGTGTAGGCATTGCTTACCCCTGTGCAAACAAGCTTAAACTCACTTACTACTGCTTAAAAGTGCTTACTCCTGCGCTAATTTCTTTAAAAGAAATGAAAAAGGGTTGATAGGAAAGTGTTGAAAAAGGGGCACAAAGAGGGAAAAACAGTAGGGAAAATAGCTAGGGATGTGCAGGATGGGTGTAGGGAACGTCCATAGCTGCCCATTTCTTCTACAGCAACAGCTGTGCATATACACTGATTTGGAGGTAGATATGGATACTCATACCCCTGAGAGAGGGGTGAGGAGAACAATAATATGTTGTGAAGCCAATTACACCAGATTACATGTGTCCAGTGGACATGTGTGCGAAAAGGACAGCTATGTATAGGGAGAGATTTTTTTTGGGAACAGATTGCCCTTTTTTTAAGGTGAGAGTGGGATGTTGGGGAGGGATAGTAGGTATATTTGGGGAGGTAGGTTGGGTAGGATAACAGACAAGACAGCATACAGGGGCAGTATATGACATGTGGGGGTAAACACCTTGGATGGGGAGGGGTGTTTTAAAGTCAGAAGACCGTGAGCCCCCTAGTGGAAACAGTGAGACTGAGGTCCCCACCCATGGGCAGTCACCTCTGCACCTTCATGTTCAAGAAGGTGGCTCTGCTGGGGGCTGAGTAGGAGGGGCAGGCTGACCCTCTAGCTGTGCCATGCATCCCTCAAGCTGGTGTAGCAGATCTCCAAACTCCCTGCAGAGCTCGCTATGCACCAGACCCTGAACCTGGCTATAGGTGACAGTATCCTGTCCGCGCCCACTCCCAAGGGGATGACCCCCATCCCCTGAGGTGGTTCCACCCAAAGGTGGTGCAGGACCAGCAGACGAGGAGGTCCCAGGGTTGGCCCCAGATGTGCTGGTGCCTGCTGCCATGGCCAGATGAGGTGGGAGACGTGGGTACGCTGAGACCGGTCTTCCCAAACGTGCTATGGTATTTCAATTTTACAACATATGTGGGTTAGTAATAGTCAACACATTCAAGGATTAGGTATAACAGCATGCATAGATATTCCCATTAACCTGAAACACCAGATATGGAACAGTTGCATAGCAAACAGAACACATGCATATATGGAACCACAGTGGCCATTACAACAACATGCATGTACATTGATGGCAGCATGCCACCAATGTGGGGGTATTTCAACATGGCACATGCACAGAGCACATTTCAATATTTATCAAACAATAGGACATATGTCCCAACAGTATATTTAATAGTGCACATTCCAATTGAGATGTGTATTTAGTTTATTGTTGCAGATATGGTGGGTGGGGGGTGATGTCAATTAACAACTTGTATATCCCTGTAGTTCTCATTACTTTCCCAGTCAGTGCTGTGATCTGTACTTTACAGGTATTATTACACTACCCTATGGCCTTAGTTTGGTCAGTGGTATGGATGTAGACAACTATATACCTGAACTGAGTTTTACCTGCAGTATACACCTGTTACCTGGTATACCTGTGAAGGTATTGTTTGTTAACACTACCTGACTGTTTCTACACATATTCCCAGATTCCAGGTTGATGTTATGCACATACTTCTCCATCTCTTATTGCACACACTCTGGGCATGTCTTGACAACATGCAGGTGAAACCGGGACATGTTTTGACTATTGCTCCCATAAAACTTTGGTGAGGTGTACAATGACAGGTTTGTTTTCACAGACATTTTTCAAATATTTACAGGCCTGACAGTCAGTTATATGACATGAAATACTGCCTACATGTCAGAGATTAGCATACTGATATGCCAGGGGACAGGGTAACAACAACCAGATATGGGCCAATTCTCTGGACATTCAGGACAGATCTGTAGAGTTAAGGGGTATGATTCGGCATACAGCTTACTACCACTCCCAGGATTCAAACCATGGCTGTGTGTGCTAAAAATACAACACTTCACATCTCAGTTGAGTGCGCTATTTGGATTATGTTGTCTATCTTTTCACTGATTTCTATCTGAGTATCTCTCAGTTGTACAATATGACCTCTTGTGATTACAACAGTCATATACAAACATTCCTACACATTTTATTTATGTAGCACAGTGTTGGTAACAGTGCTTAATACAACAGTACTATTAAGAGATTGCAACTCTACATTACCATATGATACCAGAGTAAACACAAGCAGTCCAGCAGTTAGACCTTTATTGACAGGCTGTTAACCTTTTATTTACATACAACTTATATGAGACTCACGGCCATATTGACTGGTTTATTCAGTACAGGTCATACATAATACAGGTTTTATACTGGCAATTAACTTTCTACTACTTTTAGATTTATTTATTATGACAGTACATGCAAGCGTATTATTAACCTGCCTCGCGATGCAATCTTTGCAACCTACAGGCATGGGCTTTCCGGTTCACAGCCCACTCATCTGCCACTATCAAAGACATAAGAGGAATATTTAGCCATACCTATCCATAATATACATTAGCTGGCAATTATTAAACAGGTA